>NW_018743611.1:0-26311 GCF_001683475.1 Chenopodium quinoa
TTCATCTGATTCAAAAAGCTCTTTTTGAATGTGTTTGACTTTCATTTTATTCAATTAGGTTTGTTTGAATGTGTTAGACTTTCATTTGATTCAATTAGGTTTGTTTAAATGTGTTTGACTTTCATTTGATTCAATTGGCTTTGTTGGAATGTTTTTTACTTTCATTTGATTCAATTAGATTTGTAGAATACATTTGACTTTCATTTGATTTAAATAGCTTTGTCTGAATGTGTTTGACTTTCATTTGATTTAATTAGATTTTTTTAGATGTTTTTGACGTTCATTTGATTCAATGAGCTTTGTAGAATGCATTTGACTTTCATTTGATTCAAATAGCTTTGTTTGAATGTGTTTGACTTTCATTTGATTTAATTAGGTTTTTTTAGATGTTTTTGACTTTCGTTTGATTCAATTATTTGACTTTCATTTGATTCAAAAAGCTCTGTTTGAATGTGTTTGACTTACATTTGATTCAATTAGCTTTGTTTAGATGTGTTTGACTTTTGTTTGATTCAAGCTTTGTTTAGATGTGTTTGACTTTTGTTTGATTCAATTAGGTTTGTTTAAAATGTTTTTGACTTTTGTTTGATTCAATTAGCTTTGTTGAATGCATTTGACTTTAATTTGATTCAAAAAGCTCTGTTTGAATGTGTTTGACTTACAATTGATCTAATCAGCTTTGTTTGAATGTGTTTGACATTCATTTGATTCAATTAGCTTTGTTTGAATGTGTTTGACTTTCATTTGATTCAAATGGATTTGTTCGAATGTTTTTTACTTTCGTTTTGATTCAGTTAGCTTTGTAGAATGCATTTGACTTTTATTTGATTCAAATAGCTTTGTTTGGATGTGTTTTGACTTTTATTTGATTTAATTAGGTTTTTTTTAGTTGTTTTTTTACTTTCATTTGATTCAATTAGCTTTGTTGAATGCATTTGACTTTCTATTGATTCAAAATGCTCTGTTTGAATGTGTTTGACTTACATTTGATCAATTAGCATTGTTACAATTGTGTTTGACTTTCATTTGATTCAATTAGCTTTGTAGATTGCATTTGACAGTCATTTTGATTCAAAAAGCTTTTTTTGAATGTGTTTGACTCACATTTGATCCAATTAGCTTTGTTTCAATGTGTTTTGACTTACATTTGATTCAATTAGCTTTGTTTGAATGTGTTTGACTTTCATTTGATTCAATTAGCTTTCTTAAATGCATTTGACCTTCATCTGATTCAAAAAGCTCTTTTTGAATGTGTTTGACTTTCATTTTATTCAATTAGGTCTGTTTGAATGTGTTAGACTTTCATTTGATTCAATTAGGTTTGTTTAAATGTGTTTTGACTTTCATTTGATTCAATTGGCTTTTGTTTGGAATGTTTTTTTACTTTCATTTGATTCAATTAGATTTGTAGAATACATTTGACTTTCATTTGATTTAAATAGCTTTGTCTGAATGTGTTTGACTTTCATTTGATTTAATTAGATTTTTTTAGATGTTTTTGACGTTCATTTGATTCAATGAGCTTTGTAGAATGCATTTGACTTTCATTTGATTCAAATAGCTTTGTTTGAATGTGTTTGACTTTCATTTGATTCAATTTAGGTTTTTTAGATGTTTTTTGACTTTCGTTTGATTCAATTATTTGACTTTCATTTGATTCAAAAAGCTCTGTTGAATGTGTTTGACTTACATTTGATTAAATTAGCTTTGTTTGGATGTGTTTGACTTTTGTTTGATTCAATTAGGTTTTGTTTGAATGTTTTTGACTTTCGTTTGATTCAATTAGCTTTGTTGAATGCATTTGACTTTAATTTGATTCAAAAAGCTCTGTTTGAATGTGTTTGACTTACAATTGATTCTAATCAGCTTTGTTTGAATGTGTTTGACATTCATTTGATTCAATTAGCTTTGTTTGAATGTGTTTTGACTTTCATTTGATTTAAATGGATTTTGTTCGAATGTTTTTTTACTTTCGTTTGATTCAGTTTAGCTTTGTAGAATGCATTTTACTTTTATTTGATTCAAATAGCTTTGTTTGGATGTGTTTGACTTTTATTTGATTTAATTAGGTTTTTTTAGATGTTTTTTTACTATCATTTGATTCAATTAGCATTGTTGAATGCATTTGACATTCAATTGATTCAAAATGCTTCTGTTTGAATGTGTTTGACTTACATTTTGATCCAATTAGCATTGTCACAATGTGTTTTGACTTTCATTTGATTCAATAAGCTTTGTAGATTGCATTTGACAGTCATTTGATTCAAAAAGCTTTTTTTGAATGTGTTTTGACTTTCATTTGATTCAATTAGGTCTGTTTGAATGTGTTTGACTATCATTTGATTCAATTAGGTTTGTTTAAATGTGTTTGACTTTCATTTGATTCAATTGGCTTTGTTGGAAATGTTTTTGACTTTCATTTTATTCAATTAGCTTTGTAGAATGCATTTGACTTTCATTTGATACAAATAGTTTTAGTTTGAATGTGTTTGACTTTCATTGGATTCATTTGGCTTTGTTCGAATGTTTTTTACGTTCATTTTGATTCAATAAGCTTTGTAGAATGCATTTGACATTCATTAGATTCCAATAGCTTTTTTTTGAATGTGTTTGACTTTCATTTGATTTAATTAGGTTTTTTAGATGTTTTTGACTTTCATTTGATTCAATTAGCATTGTTGAATGCATTTGACTTTCAGTTGATTCAAAATGCTCTGTTTGAATGTGTTTGACTTACATTTGATCCAATTAGCATTGTCACAATGTGTTTGACTTTCATTTGATTCAATTAGCTTTGTAGATTGCATTTGACAGTCATTTGATTCAAAAAGCTTTTTTTTGAATGTGTTTGACTTTCATTTGATTCAATTAGGTCTGTTTGAATGTGTTTGACTATCATTTGATTCAATTAGGTTTGTTTAAATGTGTTTGACTTTCATTTGATTCAATTGGCTTTGTTGGAATGTTTTTGACTTTCATTTGATTCAATTAGCTTTGTAGAATGCATTTGACTTTCATTTGATACAAATAGTTTAGTTTGAATGTGTTTGACTTTCATTGGATTCATTTGGCTTTGTTCGAATGTTTTTTACGTTCATTTGATTCAATAAGCTTTGTAGAATGCATTTGACATTCATTAGATTTGAATAGCTTTGTTTGAATGAGTTTGACTTTCATTTGATTCAATTAGGTCTATTTGAATGTGTTTGACTTTCATTTGATTCAAACAGCTTTGTCTGAATGTGTTTGACTTTCATTTGATTTAATTAGGTTTTTTTTAGATGTTTTTTGACTTTCGTTTAATTCAATTAGCTTTGTTGAATACATTTAACTTTCATTTGATTCAAAAAGCTCTGTTTGAATGTGTTTGACTTACATTTGATTCAATTAGCTTTGTTTGGATGTGTTTTGACTTTCGTTTGATTCAATTAGGTTTGTTTGAATGTTTTTTACTTTCGTTTGATTCAATTAGCTTTGTTGAATGCATTTGACTTTAATTTGATTCAAAAAGCTCTGTTTGAATGTGTTTGACTTACATTTGATCTAATTAGCTTTAATTGAATGTGTTTGACTTTCATTTGATTCAATTAGCTTTGTTTGAATGTGTTTGACTTTCATTTGATTTAATTAGGTTTTTTTAGATGTTTTTTACTTTCATTATGATTCAAATAGCTTTGTCTGAATGTGTTTGACTTTCATTTGATTTAATTAGGTTTTTTAAGATGTTTTTTTACTTTCATTTGATTCAATTAGCTTTGTTGAATGCATTTGACTTTCAATTGATTCAAAATGCTCTGTTTGAATGTGTTTGACTTACATTTGATCCAATTAGCTTTGTTTCAATGTGTTTGACTTTCATTTGATTCAATTAGCTTTGTAGATTGCATTTGACCGTCATTTGATTCAAAAAGCTCTTTTTGAATGTGTTTGACTTTCATTTGATTCAATTAGGTCTGTTTGAATGTGTTTAACTTTCATTTGATTCAATTAGGTTTGTTTGAATGTGTTTGACTTTCATTTGATTCAATTGGCTTTGTTCGAATGTTTTTTACTTTCATTTGATTCAATTAGATTTGTAGAATACATTTGACTTTCATTTGATTCAAATAGCTTTGTCTGAATGTGTTTGACTTTCATTTGATTTAATTAGATTTTTTTAGATGTTTTTGACTTTCATTTGATTCAATGAGCTTTGTTGAATGCATTTGACTTTCATTTGATTCAAAAAGCTCTGTTTGAATGTATTTGACTTACATTTGACTCTGTTAGGTTTGTTTGAATGTGTTTAACTTTCATTTGATTCAATTAGCTTTGTAGATTGCATTTGACTTTCATTTAACTCAAATAGCTTTGTTGAATGTGTTTGACTTTCATTGGATTCATTTGGCTTTGTTCGAATGTTTTTTACTTTCATTTGATTCAATAAGCTTTGTAGAATGTATTTGACTTTCTTTTGATTCAATTAGCTTTGTTTGAATGAGTTTGACTTTCATTTGATTTAATTAGGTTTGTTTGAATGTGTTTGACTTTCATTTGATTCAATTGGCTTTGTAGAAAGCATTTGACTTTCAATAGCTTTGTTTGAATGCATTTGACTTTTATTTGATTTAAATAGCTTTGTTTGAATGTGTTTGACTTTCATTTGATTTAATTAGGTTTTTTAGATGTTTTTGACTTTCATTTGATTCATTTAGTTTTGTTTGAATGTGTTTGACTTTCATTTTATTTAATTAGCTTTGTAGATTGCATTTGACCTTCATTTGATTCAAAAAGCTCTTTTTGAATGTGTTTGACTTTCATTTGATTCAATTAGCTCTGTTTGAATGTGTTTGAATTTCATTTGATTCAATTAGACTTGTTTGAATGTGTTTTACTTTTGTTTGATTCAATTAGCTTTGTTTGGATGTGTTTGACTTTTATTTGATTCAATTAGCTTTATAGAATGCATTTGACTTTCATTTGATTCAAATAGCTTTGTCTGAATGTGTTTGACTTTCATTTGATTTAATTAGATTTTTTTTAGATGTTTTTGAATTTCGTTTGATTCAATTAGCTTTGTTGAATGCATTTGACTTTCATTTGATTCAAAAAGCTCTGTTTGAATGTGTTTGACTTACATTTGATTCAATTAGCTTTGTTTGAATGTGTTTGGCTTTCATTTGATTCAATTAGCTTTCTTAAATGCATTAGACCTTCATTTGATTCAAAAAGCTCTTTTTGAATTTGTTTGACTTTCATTTGATTCAATTGGCTTTGTTCAAATGTTTTCGACTTTCATTTGATTCAATTAGCTTTGATGAATGCATTTGACTTTCATTTGATTCAAAAAGCTCCGTTTCAATGTGTTTGACTCACATTTAATCCAATTAGCTTTGTTTCAATGTGTTTGACTTTCATTTGATTCAATTAGCTTTGTAGATTGCATTTGACCGTCATTTGATTCAAAAAGCTCTTTTTGAATGTGTATGACTTTCATTTGATTCAATTAGGTCTGTTTGAATGTGTTTGACTTTCATTTGATTCAATTAGGTTTGTTTGAATGTGTTTGACTTTCATTTGATTCAATTGGCTTTGTTGGAATGCTTTTGACTTTCATTTGATTCAATTAGCTTTGTAGAATGCATTTGACTTTCATTTGATTCAAATAGTTTAGTTTGAATGTGTTTGACTTTCATTGGATTCATTTGGCGTTGTTCGAATGTTTTTTACTTTCATTTGATTCAATAAGCTTTGTAGAATGCATTTGACTTTCATTAGATTCCAATAGCTTTGTTTGAATGTGTTTGACTTTCATTTGATTTAATTAGGTTTTTTTAGATGTTTTTGACTTTCATTTGATTCATTTAGTTTTGTTTGAATGTGTTTGACTTTCATTTGATTTAATTAGCTTTGTAGATTGCATTTGACCTTCATTTGATTCAAAAAGCACTTTTTGAATGTGTTTGACTTTCATTTGATTCAATAAGCTCTGTTTGAATGTGTTTGAATTTCATTTGATTCAATTAGACTTGTTTGAATGTGTTTTACTTTTATTTGATTCAATTAGCTTTGTTTGGATGTTTTTTTACTTTAATTTGATTCAATTAGTTTTGTAGAATGCATTTGACTTTCACTTGATTCAAATAGTTTAATGTGTTTGACTTTCATTTTATTCAATTAGCACTGTTTGAATGTGTTTTACTTTCATTTGATTCAGATAGGTTTGTTTGAATGTGTTTGACTTTCATTTGATTCAATTGGCTTTGTTCAAATGTTTTTTACTTTCATTTCATTCAATTAGATTTGTAGAATGCATTTGACTTTCATTTGATTCAAATAGCTTTGTCTGAATGTGTTTGACTTTCATTTGATTTAATTAGCTTTGTTTGAATGTGTTTTACTTCCATTTGATTCAATTAGCTTTGTAGAATGCATTTGACTTTCATTTGATTCAAATAGCTTTGTTTGAATGTGTTTGACTTTCATTTGATTTAATTAGGTTTTTTTAGATGTTTTTGACTATCGTTTGATTCAATTAGCTTTGTTGAATGCATTTGACTTTCATTTGATTTAATTAGCTTTGTAGATTGCATTTGACCTTCATTTGATTCAAAAAGCTCTTTTTGAATGTGTTTGACTTTCATTTGATTCAATTAGCTCTGTTTGAATGTGTTTGAATTTCATTTGATTCAATTAGACTTGTTTGAATGTGTTTTACTTTTGTTTGATTCAATTAGCTTTGTTTGGATGTGTTTGACTTTAATTTGATTCAATTAGCTTTATAGAATGCATTTGACTTTCACTTGATGTAAATAGTTTTGTTTGAATGTGTTTGACCTTTTATTGTTTTAATTTGAATTTTTTAGATGTATTTTACTTTCATTTGAGTCAATTAGATTTGTAGAATGCATTTGACTTTCATTTGATTCAAATAGCTTTGTCTGAATGTGTTTGACTTTCATTTGATTTAATTAGATTTTTTTAGATGTTTTTGAATTTCGTTTGATTCAATTAGCTTTGTTGAATGCATTTGACTTTCATTTGATTCAAAAAGCTCTGTTTGAATGTGTTTGACTTACATTTGATTCAATTAGCTTTGTTTTAATGTGTTTGGCTTTCATTTGATTCAATTAGCTTTCTTAAATGCATTAGACCTTCATTTGATTCAAAAAGCTCTTTTTGAACTTGTTTGAATTACATTTGATCCAATTGGCTTTGTTCAAATGTTTTCGACTTTCATTTGATTCAATTAGCTTTGATGAATGCATTTGACTTTCATTTGATTCAAAAAGCTCCGTTTCAATGTGTTTGACTCACATTTAATCCAATTAGCTTTGTTTCAATGTGTTTGACTTTCATTTGATTCAATTAGCTTTGTAGATTGCATTTGACCGTCATTTGATTCAAAAAGCTCTTTTTGAATGTGTATGACTTTCATTTGATTCAATTAGGTCTGTTTGAATGTGTTTGACTTTCATTTGATTCAATTAGGTTTGTTTGAATGTGTTTGACTTTCATTTGATTCAATTGGCTTTGTTGGAATGCTTTTGACTTTCATTTGATTCAATTAGCTTTGTAGAATGCATTTGACTTTCATTTGATTCAAATAGTTTAGTTTGAATGTGTTTGACTTTCATTGGATTCATTTGGCGTTGTTCGAATGTTTTTTTACTTTCATTTGATTCAATAAGCTTTGTAGAATGCATTTGACTTTCATTAGATTCCAATAGCTTTGTTTGAATGTGTTTGACTTTCATTTGATTTAATTAGGTTTTTTTAGATGTTTTTGACTTTCATTTGATTCATTTAGTTTTGTTTGAATGTGTTTGACTTTCATTTGATTTAATTAGCTTTGTAGATTGCATTTGACCTTCATTTGATTCAAAAAGCTCTTTTTGAATGTGTTTGACTTTCATTTGATTCAATAAGCTCTGTTTGAATGTGTTTGAATTTCATTTGATTCAATTAGACTTGTTTGAATGTGTTTTACTTTTATTTGATTCAATTAGCTTTGTTTGGATGTTTTTGACTTTAATTTGATTCAATTAGTTTTGTAGAATGCATTTGACTTTCACTTGATTCAAATAGTTTAATGTGTTTGACTTTCATTTATTCAATTAGCACTGTTTGAATGTGTTTTACTTTCATTTGATTCAGATAGGTTTGTTTGAATGTGTTTGACTTTCATTTGATTCAATTGGCTTTGTTCAAATGTTTTTTACTTTCATTTCATTCAATTAGATTTGTAGAATGCATTTGACTTTCATTTGATTCAAATAGCTTTGTCTGAATGTGTTTGACTTTCATTTGATTTAATTAGCTTTGTTTGAATGTGTTTTACTTCCATTTGATTCAATTAGCTTTGTAGAATGCATTTGACTTTCATTTGATTCAAATAGCTTTGTTTGAATGTGTTTGACTTTCATTTGATTTAATTAGGTTTTTTTTAGATGTTTTTGACTATCGTTTGATTCAATTAGCTTTGTTGAATGCATTTGACTTTCATTTAATTCAAAATGCTCTGTTTGAATGTGTTTGACTTACATTTGATTCAATTAGCTTTGTTTGGATGTGTTTGACTTTTGTTTGATTCAATTAGGTTTGTTTGAATGTTTTTGACTTTCGTTTGATTCAATTAGCTTTGTTGAATGCATTTGACTTTAATTTGATTCAAAAAGCTCTGTTTGAATGTGTTTGACTTACAATTGATCTAATCAGCTTTGTTTGAATGTGTTTGACATTCATTTGATTCAATTAGCTTTGTTTGAATGTGTTTGACTTTCATTTGATTCAAATGGATTTGTTCGAATGTTTTTTACTTTCGTTTGATTTAGTTAGCTTTGTAGAATGCATTTGACTTTTATTTGATTCAAATAGCTTTGTTTGAATGTGTTTGACTTTCATTTGAGTTAATTAGGTTTTTTTAGATGTTTTTTACTTTCATTTGATTCAATTAGCATTGTTGAATGCATTTGACTTTCAATTGATTCAAAATGCTCTGTTTGAACGTGTTTGAATTACATTTGATCCAATTAGCATTGTTACAATGTGTTTGACTTTCATTTGATTCAATTAGCTTTGTAGATTGCATTTGACTTTAACTCAAATCTTTGTCGAATGTGTTTGACTTTCATTTGATTCAAACAGCTTTGTCTGAATGTGTTTGACTTTCATTTGATTTAATTAGATTTTTTTAGATGTTTTTTACTTTCATTTGATTCAATTAGCTTTGTTGAATGCATTTGACTTTCATTTTATTCAAAAAGCTCTGTTTGAATGTGTTTGACTTACATTTGATTCAATTAGCTTTGTTTGGATGTGTTTGACTTTCATTTGATTCAATTAGCTTTGTTTGAATATCTTTGACTTTCATTTGATTCAATTAGGTTTTTTTTGAATGTGTTTTACTTTCATTTGATTCAATTAGCTTTGTTTGAATGTGTTTGACTTTCATTTGATTCAATTAGCTTTGTTCGAATGTGTTTGACTTTCATTTGATTCAATTAGCTTTATAGATTGCCTTTGACTTTTATTTGATTCAAATAGTTTTGTTTGAATGTGTTTGACCTTTTATTGATTTAATTTGAATTTTTTTAGATGTTTTTACTTTCATTTGATTCAATTAGAATTGTACAATGCATTTGAATTTCATTTGATTCAAATAGCTTTGTCTGAATGTGTTTGACTTTCATTTGATTTAATTAGATTTTTTTAGATGTTTTTGACTTTCGTTTGCTTCAATTAGCTTTGTTGAATGCATTTGACTTTAATTTGATTCAAAAAGCTCTGTTAGAATGTGTTTGACTTACATTTGATCTAATCAGCTTTGTTTGAATGTGTTTGACTTTCATTTGATTCAATTAGCTTTGTTTGAATGTGTTTGACTTTCATTTGATTTAATTAGGTTTGTTTGAATGTGTTTGACTTTCATTTGATTCAATTGGCTTTGTAGAAAGCATTTGACTTTCAATAGCTTTGTTTGAATGTGTTTGACTTTTATTTCATTCAATTAGGTTTTTTTAGATGTTTTTGACTTTCATTTGATTCATTTAGTTTTGTTTGAATGTGTTTGACTTTCATTTTATTTAATTAGCTTTGTAGATTGCATTTGACCTTCATTTGATTCAAAAAGCTCTTTTTGAATGTGTTTGACTTTCATTTGATTCAATTAGCTCTGTTTGAATGTGTTTGAATTTCATTTGATTCAATTAGACTTGTTTGAATGTGTTTTACTTTCATTTGATTCAATTAGCTTTGTTTGGATGTGTTTGACTTTAATTTGATTCAATTAGCTTTATAGAATGCATTTGACATTCACTTGATTCAAATAGTTTTGTTTGAATGTGTTTGACCTTTTATTGATTTAATTTGAATTTTTTAGATGTTTTTTACTTTCATTTGAGTCAATTAGATTTGTAGAATGCATTTGACTTTCATTTGATTCAAATAGCTTTGTCTGAATGTGTTTGACTTTCATTTGATTTAATTAGATTTTTTTTGATGTTTTTGACTTTCGTTTGATTCAATTAGCTTTGTTGAATGCATTTGACTTTCATTTGATTCAAAAAGCTCTGTTTGAATGTGTTTGACTTACATTTGATTCAATTAGCTTTGTTTGAATGTGTTTGACTTTCATTTGATTCAATTGGCTTTGTTGGAATGTTTTTGACTTTCATTTGATTCAATTAGCTTTGTAGAATGCATTTGACTTTCATTTGATTCAAATAGTTTAGTTTGAATGTGTTTGACTTTCATTGGATTCATTTGGCTTTGTTCGAATGTTTTTTACTTTCATTTGATTCAATAAGCTTTGTAGAATGCATTTGACTTTCATTAGATTCCAATAGCTTTGTTTGAATGTGTTTGACTTTCATTTGATTTAGTTAGGTTTTTTTAGATGTTTTTGACTTTCATTTGATTCATTTAGTTTTGTTTGAATGTGTTTGACTTTCATTTGATTTAATTCGCTTTGTAGATTGCATTTGACCTTCATTTGATTCAAAAAGCTCCTTTTGAATGTGTTTGACATTCATTTGATTCAATAAGCTCTGTTTGAATGTGTTTGAATTTCATTTGATTCAATTAGACTTGTTTGAATGTGTTTTACTTTCATTTGATTCAATTAGCTTTGTAGAATGCATTTGACTTTCACTTGATTCAAATAGTTTTGTTTGAATGTGTTTGACCTTTTATTGATTTAATTTGAATTTTTTAGATGTTTTTTACTTTCATTTGAGTCAATTAGATTTGTAGAATGCATTTGACTTTCATTTGATTCAAATAGCTTTGTCTGAATGTGTTTGACTTTCATTTGATTTAATTAGATTTTTTTAGATGTTTTTGACTTTCGTTTGATTAAATTAGCTTTGTTGAATGCATTTGACTTTCATTTGATTCAAAAAGCTCTTTTTGAATGTGTTTGACTTACATTTGATTCAATTAGCTTTGTTTGAATGTGTTTGACTTTCATTTGATTCAATTAGCTTTCTTAAATGCATTTGACCTTCATTTGATTCAAAAAGCTCTTTTTGAATTTTTTTGACTTTCATTTGATTCAATTGGCTTTGTTCGAATGTTTTCGACTTTCATTTGATTCAATTAGCTTTGATGAATGCATTTGACTTTCATTTGATTCAAAAAGCTCTGTTTCAATGTGTTTGACTCACATTTAATCCAATTAGCTTTGTTTCAATGTGTTTGACTTTCATTTGATTCAATTAGCTTTGTAGATTGCATTTGACCGTCATATGATTCAAAAAGCTCTTTTTGAATGTGTATGACTTTCATTTGATTCAATTAGGCCTGTTTGAATGTGTTTGACTTTCATTTGATTCAATTAGGTTTGTTTGAATGTGTTTGACTTTCATTTGATTCAATTGGCTTTGTTGGAATGTTTTTGACTTTCATTTGATTCAATTAGCTTTGTAGAATGCATTTGACTTTCATTTGATTCAAATAGTTTAGTTTGAATGTGTTTGACTTTCATTGGATTCATTTGGCTTTGTTCGAATGTTTTTTACTTTCATTTGATTCAATAAGCTTAGTAGAATGCATTTGACTTTCATTAGATTCCAATAGCTTTGTTTGAATGTGTTTGACTTTTAGTTGATTTAATTAGGTTTTTTTAGATGTTTTTGACTTTCATTTGATTCATTTAGTTTTGTTTGAATGTGTTTGACTTTCATTTGATTTAATTAGCTTTGTAGATTGCATTTGACCTTCATTTGATTCAAAAAGCTCTTTTTGAATGTGTTTGACTTTCATTTGATTCAATAAGCTCTGTTTGAATGTGTTTTGAATTACATTTGATTCAATTAGACTTGTTTGAATGTGTTTTACTTTTATTTGATTCTATTAGCTTTGTTTGGATGTTTTTGACTTTAATTTGATTCAATTAGTTTTGTAGAATGCATTTGACTTTCACTTGATTCAAATAGTTTAATGTGTTTGACTTTCATTTTATTCAATTAGCACTGTTTGAATGTGTTTGACTTTCATTTGATTCAGATAGGTTTGTTTGAATGTGTTTGAATTACATTTGATCCAATTAGCATTGTTACAATGTGTTTGACTTTCATTTGATTCAATTAGCTTTGTAGATTGCATTTGACTTTCATTTAACTCAAATAGCTTTGTCGAATGTGTTTGACTTTCATTTGATTCAAACAGCTTTGTCTGAATGTGTTTGACTTTCATTTGATTTAATTAGATTTTTTTAGATGTTTTTTACTTTCATTTTATTCAATTAGCTTTGTTGAATGCATTTGACTTTCATTTGATTCAAAAAGCTCTGTTTGAATGTGTTTGACTTACATTTGATTCAATTAGCTTTGTTTGGATGTGTTTGACTTTCATTTGATTCAATTAGCTTTGTTTGAATATCTTTGACTTTCATTTGATTCAATTAGGTTTTTTTGAATGTGTTTTACTTTCATTTGATTCAATTAGCTTTGTTTGAATGTGTTTGACTTTCATTTGATTCAATTAGCTTTGTTTGAATGTGTTTTACTTTCATTTGATTCAATTAGCTTTGTTTGAATGTGTTTGACTTTCATTTGATTTCAATTAGCTTTGTTTGAATGTGTTTGACTTTCATTTGATTCAATTAGAATTGTAGAATGCATTTGAATTTCATTTGATTCAAATAGCTTTGTCTGAATGTGTTTGACTTTCATTTGATTTAATTAGATTTTTTTTAGATGTTTTTTACTTTCGTTTGATTCAATTAGCTTTGTTGAATGCATTTGACTTTAATTTGATTCAAAAAGCTCTATTTGAATGTGTTTGACTTACATTTGATCTAATCAGCTTTGTTTGAATGTGTTTGACTTTCATTTGATTCAATTAGCTTTGTTTGAATGTGTTTGACTTTCATTTGATTTAATTAGGTTTGTTTGAATGTGTTTGACTTTCATTTGATTCAATTGGCTTTGTAGAAAGCATTTGACTTTCAATAGCTTTGTTTGAATGTGTTTGACTTTCATTTCATTTAATTAGGTTTTTTTTAGATGTTTTTTGACTTTCATTTGATTCATTTAGTTTTGTTTGAAT
This sequence comes from Chenopodium quinoa, assembly GCF_001683475.1. Taxonomy (NCBI): domain Eukaryota; kingdom Viridiplantae; phylum Streptophyta; class Magnoliopsida; order Caryophyllales; family Amaranthaceae; genus Chenopodium; species Chenopodium quinoa. The sequence goes on from NW_018743611.1 coordinate 13,531, forward strand.
GTGTTTGACTTTCATTTTATTTAATTAGCTTTGTAGATTGCATTTGACCTTCATTTGATTCAAAAAGCTCTTTTTGAATGTGTTTGACTTTCACTTGATTCAATTAGCTCTGTTTGAATGTGTTTGAATTTCATTTGATTCAATTAGACTTGTTTGAATGTGTTTTACTTTCATTTGATTCAATTAGCTTTGTTTGGATGTGTTTGACTTTAATTTGATTCAATTAGCTTTATAGAATGCATTTTGACATTCACTTGATTCAAATAGTTTTGTTTGAATGTGTTTGACCTTTTATTGATTTAATTTGAATTTTTTAGATGTTTTTTTACTTTCATTTGAGTCAATTAGATTTGTAGAATGCATTTGACTTTCATTTGATTCAAATAGCTTTGTCTGAATGTGTTTGACTTTCATTTGATTTAATTAGATTTTTTTGATGTTTTTGACTTTCGTTTGATTCAATTAGCTTTGTTGAATGCATTTGACTTTCATTTGATTCAAAAAGCTCTGTTTGAATGTGTTTGACTTACATTTGATTCAATTAGCATTGTTTGAATGTGTTTGACTTTCATTTGATTCAATTGGCTTTGTTGGAATGTTTTTGACTTTCATTTGATTCAATTAGCTTTGTAGAATGCATTTGACTTTCATTTGATTCAAATAGTTTAGTTTGAATGTGTTTGACTTTCATTGGATTCATTTGGCTTTGTTCGAATGTTTTTTACTTTCATTTGATTCAATAAGCTTTGTAGAATGCATTTGACTTTCATTAGATTCCAATAGCTTTGTTTGAATGTGTTTGACTTTCATTTGATTTAGTTAGGTTTTTTTAGATGTTTTTGACTTTCATTTGATTCATTTAGTTTTGTTTGAATGTGTTTGACTTTCATTTGATTTAATTAGCTTTGTAGATTGCATTTGACCTTCATTTGATTCAAAAAGCTCTTTTTGAATGTGTTTGACTTTCATTTGATTCAATAAGCTCTGTTTGAATGTGTTTGAATTTCATTTGATTCAATTAGACTTGTTTGAATGTGTTTTACTTTCATTTGATTCAATAAGCTTTGTTTGGATGTTTTTGACTTTAATTTGATTCAATTAGCTTTGTAGAAAGCATTTGACTTTCACTTGATTCAAATAGTTTTGTTTGAATGTGTTTGACCTTTTATTGATTTAATTTGAATTTTTTAGATGTTTTTTACTTTCATTTGAGTCAATTAGATTTGTAGAATGCATTTGACTTTCATTTGATTCAAATAGCTTTGTCTGAATGTGTTTGACTTTCATTTGAGTTAATTAGATTTTTTAGATGTTTTTTACTTTCGTTTGATTAAATTAGCTTTGTTGAATGCATTTGATTTTCATTTGATTCAAAAAGCTCTTTTGAATGTGTTTGACTTACATTTGATTCAATTAGCTTTGTTTGAATGTGTTTGACTTTCATTTGATTCAATTAGCTTTCTTAAATGCATTTGACCTTCATTTGATTCAAAAAGCTCTTTTTGAATTTGTTTGACTTTCATTTGATTCAATTGGCTTTGTTCGAATGTTTTCGACTTTCATTTGATTCAATTAGCTTTGATGAATGCATTTGACTTTCATTTGATTCAAAAAGCTCTGTTTCAATGTGTTTGACTCACATTTAATCCAATTAGCTTTATTTCAATGTGTTTGACTTTCATTTGATTCAATTAGCTTTGTTTGAATGTGTTTGACTTTCATTTGATTCAATTAGCTTTCTTAAATGCATTTGACCTTCATCTGATTCAAAAAGCTCTTTTTGAATGTGTTTGACTTTCATTTTATTCAATTAGCACTATTTGAATGTGTTTGACTTTCATTTGATTCAGATAGGTTTGTTTGAATGTGTTTGACTTTCATTTGATTCAATTGGCTTTGTTCAAATGTTTTTTACATTCATTTGATTCAATTAGATTTGTAGAATGCATTTGACTTTCATTTGATTCAAATAGCTTTGTCTGAATGTGTTTGACTTTCATTTGATTTAATTAGCTTTGTTTGAATGTGTTTTACTTCCATTTGATTCAATTAGCTTTGTAGAATGCATTTGACTTTCATTTTTTCAAATAGCTTTGTTTGAATGTGTTTGACTTTCATTTGATTTAATTAGGTTTTTTTAGATGTTTTTGACTTTCGTTTGATTCAATTAGCTTTGTTGAATGCATTTGACTTTCATTTGATTCAAAAAGCTCTGTTTGAATGTGTTTGACTTACATTTGATTCAATTAGCTTTTTTGGATGTGTTTGACTTTCGTTTGATGCAATTAGGTTTGTTTGAATGTTTTTGACTTTCGTTTGGTTCAATTTGCTTTGTTGAATGCATTTGACTTTAATTTGATTCAAAAAGCTCTGTTTGAATGTGTTTGACTTACAATTGATCTAATCACCTTTGTTTGAATGTGTTTGACATTCATTTGATTCAATTAGCTTTGTTTGAATGTGTTTGACTTTCATTTGATTCAATGGATTTGTTCGAATGTTTTTTACTTTCGTTTGATTCAGTTAGCTTTGTAGAATGCATTTGAGTATTATTTGATTCAAATAGTGATCCAAAGTGGACATCTAATGAACCTGTTGCTTTAGTCTTAGAGACTCTTGGGTTTTTCCCATTCACAAAGAAGGGTGAAATTCTATGCTGCATTTCATGGGAAGATTGAAGATTGGTACACAGTTGGCTAGCATCACATTTTGGACGCATTTCATGACTATTTTGGGCGTGTGGATCCTAGGCCATTTACTATCTATTATTAACTTATGTGCTAGTTAATGTTGCTGAAATAATGCCAAGAATCTAGCTCTTGGCCGGTTGTAATGGGGGGGTTATCAATAGGCTTTATTATGCTTTCATTACTTAGCTTAAATCAAGGCTTAAATCAAGGAGGAAACCATTGGCTGTTGGCCTTTCATTCTTGGACGGTTTCTTGGCTTTTGGTGTGCTTTTGCTGCTTCTTTCCTCTATAAAAGGGAGAGCAAAACAGAAATTAAAAGGCAGTTTTGAGATTTGATAAAAAACCTTGTGTTTATAGCATTTTAACTTAGAGTTTGTCTCAAGTTCAAGTGTTCCCTTATTGCTTTGAGTGAGTCTTGAGTAATAAGCTTAGGAGAGATTGAGTGAGTCTTATCTCTGGCCTAAAACCCCAAAACTTTGAGTGTGTCCTTGAGTTTTGGCCCTTTTATCTTGTTCCATGATATTTGAGTATTCTAACTATAAGTATTTTTAAATCCATCAACCCATATTCGGGAGGGGGTATTTAGATTTACATCAAATAGCTTTGTTTGAATGTGTTTGACTTTCATTTGATTTAATTAGGTTTTTTTAGATGTTTTTTACTTTCATTTGATTCAATTAGCTTTGTTGAATGCATTTGACTTTCAATTGATTCAAAATGCTCTTTTGAATGTGTTTGACTTACATTTGATCCAATTAGCATTGTTACAATGTGTTTGACTTTCATTTGATTCAATTAGCTTTGTAGATTGCATTTCACAGTCATTCTATTCAAAAAGCTCTTTTGAATGTGTTTGACTTTCATTTGATTCAATTAGGTCTGTTTTAATGTGTTTGACTATCATTTGATCCAATTAGGTTTGTTTAAATGTGTTTGACTTTCATTTGATTCAATTGGCTTTGTTGGAATGTTTTTGACTTTCATTTGATTCAATAAGCTTTGTAGAATGCATTTGACTTTCATTAGATTCGAATAGCTTTGTTTGAATGTGTTTGACTTTCATTTGATTCAATTAGGTCTGTTTGAATGTTTTTGACTTTCATTTGATTCAATTAGGTTTGTTTGAATGTGTTTGACTTTCATTTGATTCAATTGGCTTTGTTGGAATGTTTTTGACTTTCATTTGATTCAATTAGCTTTATAGAATGCATTTGACTTTCATTTGATTCAAATAGTTTAGTTTGAATGCGTTTGACTTTCATTGGATTCATTGGCTTTGTTCGAATGTTTTTTACTTTCATTCGATTCAATAAGCTTTGTAGAATGCATTTGACTTTCATTAGATTCCAATAGCTTTGTTTGAATGTGTTTGACTTTCATTTGATTTAATTAGGTTTTTTTAGATGTTTTTTACTTTCATTTGATTCATTTAGTTTTGTTTGAATGTTTTGCATTTCATTGATTTAATTAGCTTTGTAGATTGCATTTGACCTTCATTTGATTCAAAAAGATCTTTTTGAATGTGTTAGACTTTTATTTGATTCAATTAGCTCTGTTTGAATGTGTTTGAATTTCATTTGATTCTATTAGACTTGTTTGAATGTGTTTGACTTTCATTTGATTCAATTAGCTTTGTTTGAATGTGTTTGACTTTCATTTGATTCAATTGGCTTTGTAGAAAGCATTTGACTTTCAATAGCTTTGTTTGAATGCATTTGACTTTTATTTGATTTAAATAGCTTTGTTTGAATGTGTTTGACTTTCATTTGATTTAATTAGGTTTTTTTAGATGTTTTTTACTTTCATTTGATTCAAATAGCTTTGTCAGAATGTGTTTGACTTTCATTTGATTTAATTAGATTTTTTTAGATGTTTTTGACTTTCATTTTATTCAATGAGCTTTGTTGAATGCATTTGACTTTCATTTGATTCAAAAAGCTCTGTTTGAATGTATTTGACTTACATTTGATTGTTAGGTTTGTTTGAATGTGTTTAACTTTCATTTGATTCAATTAGCTTTGTAGATTGCATTTGACTTTCATTTAACTCAAATAGCTTTGTTGAATGTGTTTGACTTTCATTTGTTTTAAACAGCTTTGTCTGAATGTGTTTGACTTTCATTTGATTTAATTAGATTTTTTTAGATGTTTTTTACTTTCATTTGATTCAATTAGCTTTGTTGAATGCATTTGACTTTCATTTGATTCAAAAAGCTCTGTTTGAATGTGTTTGACTTACATTTGATTCAATTAGCTTTGTTTGGATGTGTTCTACTTTCATTTGATTCAATTAGCTCTGTTTGAATATCTTTGACTTTCATTTGATTCAATTAGGTTTGTTTGAATGTGTTTTACTTTCATTTGATTCAATTAGCTTTGTTTGAATGTGTTTGACTTTCATTTGATTCAATTAGCTTTCTTTGAATGTGTTTGACTTTCATTTGATTCAATTAGCTTTATAGATTGCCTTTGACTTTCATTTGATTCAAATAGTTTTGTTTGAATGTGTTTGACCTTTTATTGATTTAATTTGAATTTTTTTAGATGTTTTTACTTTCATTTGATTCTATTAGATTTGTAGAATGCATTTGAATTTCATTTGATTCAAATAGCTTTGTCTGAATGTGTTTGACTTTCTTTTGATTTAATAAGATTTTTTTAGATGTTTTTGACTTTCGTTTGATTCAATTAGCTTTGTTGAATACAATTGACTTTAATTTGATTCAAAAAGCTCTTTTTGCATGTGTTTGACTTTCATTTGATTCAATTAGGTCTGTTTGAATGTTTTGACTTTCATTTGATTCAATTAGGTTTGTTTGAATGTGTTTGACTTTCATTTGATTCAATTGGCTTTGTTGGAATGTTTTTTACTTTCATTTGATTCAATGAGCTTTTTTGAATGCATTTGACTTTCATTTGATTCAAAAAGCTCTGTTTGAATGTATTTGACTTACATTTGATTCTGTTAGGTTTGTTTGAATGTGTTTGACTTTCATTTGATTCAATTAGCTTTGTAGATTGCATTTGACTTTCATTTAACTCAAATAGCTTTGTTGAATGTGTTTGACTTTCATTGGATTCATTTGGCTTTGTTCGAATGTTTTTTACTTTCATTTGATTCAATAAGCTTTGTAGAATGCATTTGACTTTTATTTGATTCAATTAGCTTTGTTTAAATGTGTTTGACTTTCATTTGATTTAATTAGGTTTGTTTGAATGTGTTTGACTTTCATTTGATTCAATTGGCTTTGTAGAAAGCATTTGACTTTCAATAGCTTTGTTTGAATGCATTTGACTTTTATTTTCTTTAAATAGCTTTGTTTGAATGTTTAACTTTCATTTGATTTAATTAGGTTTTTTTTAGATGTTTTTTACTTTCATTTGATTCAAATAGCTTTGTCTGAATGTGTTTGACTTTCATTTGATTTAATTAGATTTTTTTAGATGTTTTTGACTTTCATTTGATTCAATTAGATTTGTTGAATGTATTTGACTTTCATTTGATTCAAAAAGCTCTGTTTGAATGTATTTGACTTACATTTGATTCTGTTAGGTTTGTTTGAATGTGTTTAACTTTCATTTGATTCAATTAGCTTTGTAGATTGCATTTGACTTTCATTTAACTCAAATAGCTTTGTTGAATGTGTTTGACTTTCATTTGATTCAAACAGCTTTGTCTGAATGTGTTTGACTTTCATTTGATTCAATTAGGTTTGTTTAAATGTGTTTGACTTTCATTTGATTCAATTGGCTTTGTTGGAATGTTTTTTTACTTTCATTTGATTCAATTAGATTTGTAGAATACATTTGACTTTCATTTGATTTAAATAGCTTTGTCTGAATGTGTTTGACTTTCATTTGATTTAATTAGATTTTTTTAGATGCTTTTGACAATCATTTGATTCAATGAGCTTTGTAGAATGCATTTGACTTTCATTTGATTCAAATAGCTTTGTTTGAATGTGTTTGACTTTCATTTGATTCAATTAGGTTTTTTTTAGATGTTTTTGACTTTCGTTTGATTCAATTAGCTTTGTTGAATGCATTTGACTTTCATTTGATTCAAAAAGCTCTGTTTGAATGTGTTTGACTTACATTTGATTCAATTAGCTTTGTTTGGATGTGTTTGACTTTCGTTTGATTCAATTAGGTTTGTTTGAATGTTTTTTTACTTTCGTTTGATTCAATTAGCTTTGTTGAATGCAATTGACTTTAATTTGATTCAAAAAGCTATATTTGAATGTCTTTGACTTAAATTGATCTAATCAGCTTTGTTTGAATGTGTTTGACATTCATTTGATTCAATTAGCTTTGTTTGAATGTGTTTGACTTTCATTTGATTCAAATGGATTTGTTCGATTGTTTTTTACTTTCGTTTGATTCAGTTAGCTTTATAGAATGCATTTGACTTTTATTTGATTCAAATAGCTTTGTTTGAATGTGTTTGACTTTCATTTGATTTTATTAGGTTTTTTTAGATGTTTTTGACTTTCGTTTGATTCAATTAGCTTTGTTGAATGCATTTGACTTTAATTTGATTCAAAAAGCTCTTTTTGAATGTGTTTGACTTTCATTTGATTCAATTAGGTCTGTTTGAATGTGTTTGACTTTCATTTGATTCAATTAGTTTGTTTGAATGTGTTTGACTTTCATTTGATTCAATTGGCTTTGTTGGAATGTTTTTTACTTTCATTTGATTCAATTAGCTTTGTAGAATGCATTTGACTTTTATTTGATTCAAATAGTTTAGTTTGAATGTGTTTGACTTTCATTGGATTCATTTGGCTTTGTTCGAATGTTTTTTACTTTCATTTGATTCAATAAGCTTTGTAGAATGCATTTGACTTTCATTTGATTCCAAAAGCTTTGTTTGAATGTGTTTGACTTTCATTTGATTTAATTAGGTTTTTTTAGACGTTTTTGACTTTCATTTGATTCATTTAGTTTTGTTTGAATGTGTTTGACTTTCATTTGATTTAATTAGCTTCGTAGATTGCATTTGACCTTCATTTGATTCAAATAGCTCTATTTGAATTTGTTTGACTTTCATTTGATTCAATTGGCTATGTTCGAATGTTTTCGACTTTCATTTGATTCAATTAGCTTTGATGAATGCATTTGACTTTCATTTGATACAAAAAGCTCTGTTTGAATGTGTTTGACACATTTGATCCAATTAGCTTTGTTTCAATGTGTTTGACTTTCATTTGATTCAATTAGCTTTTGTAGATTGCATTTGACCGTCATTTGATTCAAAAAGCTCTTTTTGAATGTGTTTGACTTTCATTTGATTCAATTACGTGTGTTTGAATGTGTTTGACTTTCATTTGATTCAATTAGGTATGTTTGAATGTGTTTTACTTTCATTTGTTTCAATTGGCTTTGTTCGAATGTTTTTTACTTTCATTTGATTCAATTAGATTTGTAGAATACATTTGACTTTCATTTGATTTAAATAGCTTTGTCTGAATGTGTTTGACTTTCATTTGATTTAATTAGATTTTTTTAGATGTTTTTGACTTTCATTTGTTTCAATGAGCTTTGTTGAATGCATTTGACTTTCATTTGATTCAAAAAGCTCTGTTTGAATGTATTTGACTTACATTTGATTCTGTTAGGTTTGTTTGAATGTGTTTGACTTTCATTTGATTCAATTAGCTTTGTAGATTGCATTTGACTTTCATTTAACTCAAATAGCTTTGTTGAATGTGTTTGACTTTCATTGGATTCATTTGGCTTTGTTCGAATGTTTTTTACTTTCATTTGATTCAATAAGCTTTGTAGAATGCATTTGACTTTCATTTGATTCAATTAGCTTTGTTTAAATGTGTTTGACTTTCATTTGATTTAATTAGGTTTGTTTGAATGTGTTTGACTTTCATTTGATTCAATTGGCTTTGTAGAAAGCATTTGACTTTTAATAGCTTTGATTGAATGCATTTGACTTTTATTTGATTTAAATAGCTTTGTTTGAATGTTTTTGACTTTCATTTGATTTAATTAGGTTTTTTTAGATGTTTTTTACTTTCATTTGATTCAAATAGCTTTGTCTGAATGTGTTTGACTTTCATTTGATTTAATTAGATTTTTTTAGATGTTTTTTGACTTTCATTTGATTCAATTTGCTTTGTTGAATGCATTTGACTTTCATTTGATTCAAAAAGCTCTGTTTGAATGTATTTGACTTACATTTGATTCTGTTAGGTTTGTTTGAATGTGTTTAAACTTTCATTTGATTCAATTAGCTTTGTAGATTGCATTTGACTTTCATTTAACTCAAATAGCTTTGTTGAATGTGTTTGACTTTCATTTGATTCAAACAGTTTTGTCTGAATGTGTTTGACTTTCATTTGATTCAATTAGGTTTGTGTAAATGTGTTTGACTTTCATTTGATTCAATTGGCTTTGTTGGAATGTCTTTTACTTTCATTTGATTCAATTAGATTTGTAGAATCAATTTGACTTTCATTTGATTTAAATAGCTTTGTCTAAATGTGTTTGACTTTCATTTGATTTAATTAGATTTTTTTAGATGTTTTTGACGTTCATTTTGATTGAATGAGCTTTGTAGAATGCATTTGACTTTCATTTGATTCAAATAGCTTTGTTTGAATGTGTTTGACTTTCATTTGATTCAATTAGGTTTTTTAGATGTTTTTGACTTTCGTTTGATTCAATTAGCTTTGTTGAATGCATTTGACTTTCATTTGATTCAAAAAGCTCTGTTTGAATGTGTTTGACTTACATTTGATTCAATTAGCTTTGTTTGGATGTGTTTGACTTTCGTTTGATTCAATTAGGTTTGTTTGAATGTTTTTGACTTTCGTTTGATTCAATTAGCTTTGTTGAATGCAATTGACTTTAATTTGATTCAAAAAGCTCTATTTGAATGTGTTTGACTTACAATAGATCTAATCAGCTTTGTTTGAATGTGTTTGACATTCATTAGATTCAATTAGCTTTGTTTGAATGTGTTTGACTTTCATTTGATTCAAATGGATTTGTTCGAATGTTTTTTACTTTCGTTTGATTCAGTTAGCTTTGTAGAATGCATTTGACTTTTATTTGATTCAAATAGCTTTGTTTGAATGTGTTTGACTTTCATTTGATTTAATTAGGTTTTTTTAGTTGTTTTTTACTTTCATTTGATTCATTTAGCTTTGTTGAATGCATTTGACTTTCTATTGATTCAAAATGCTCTGTTTGAATGTGTTTAACTTACATTTGATCCAATTAGCATTGTTACAATGTGTTTGACTTTCATTTGATTCAATTAGCTTTTATAGATTGCATTTGACAGTCATTTGATTCAAAAAGCTATGTTTTATTGTGTTTGACTTTCATTTGATTCAATTAGGTCTGTTTGAATGTGTTTGACTATCATTTGATTCAATTAGGTTTGTTTAAATGTGTTTGACTTTCATTTGATTCAATTGGCTTTGTTGGAATGTTTTTGACTTTCATTTGATTCAATTAGCTTTGTAGAATGCATTTGACTTTCATTTGATTCAAATGGTTTAGTTTGAATGTGTTTGACTTTCATTGGATTCATTTGGCTTTGTTCGAATGTTTTTTACTTTCATTTGATTCAATAAGCTTTGTAGAATGCATTTGACTTTCATTAGATTCCAATAGCTTTGTTTGAATGTGTTTGACTTTCATTTGATTCAATTAGGTTGTTTGAATGTGTTTGACTTTCATTTGATTCAATTAGGTTTGTTTGAATGTGTTTAACTTTCATTTGATTCAATTGGCTTTGTTGGAATGTTTTTGACTTTCATTTGATTCAATTAGCTTTATAGAATGCATTTGACTTTCATTTGATTCAAATGGTTTAGTTTGAATGTGTTTGACTTTCATTGGATTCATTTGGCTTTGTTCGAATGTTTTTTACTTTCATTTGATTCAATAAGCTTTGTAGAATGCATTTGACTTTCATTAGATTCCAATAGCTTTGTTTGAATGTGTTTGACTTTCATTTGATTCAATTATGAATGTGTTTGACTTTCATTTGATTCAATTAGGTTTGTTTGAATGTGTTTGACTTTCATTTGATTCAATTGGCTTTGTTGGAATGTTTTTGACTTTCATTTGATTCAATTAGCTTTTATGAATGCATTTGACTTTCATTTGATTCAAATAGTTTAGTTTGAATGCGTTTGACTTTCATTGGATTCATTTGGCTTTGTTCGAATGTTTTTTACTTTCATTCGATTCAATAAGCTTTGTAGAATGCATTTGACTTTCATTAGATTCCAATAGCTTTGTTTGAATGTGTTTGACTTTCATTTGATTTAATTAGGTTTTTTTAGATGTTTTTGACTTTCATTTGATTCATTTAGTTTTGTTTGAATGTGTTTGACTTTCATTTGATTTAATTAGCTTTGTAGATTGCATTTGACCTTCATTTGATTCAAAAAGATCTTTTTGAATGTGTTAGACTTTCATTTGATTCAATTAGCTCTGTTTGAATGTGTTTGACTTTCATTTGATTTATTTGCTTTATAGAATGCATTTGACTTTCATTTGATTCAATTGGCTTTGTAGAGAGCATTTGACTTTCAATAGCTTTGTTTGAATGCATTTGACTTTTATTTGATTTAAATAGCTTTGTTTGAATGTGTTTGACTTTCATTTGATTTAATTAGCTCTGTTTGAATATCTTTGACTTTCATTTGATTCAATTAGGTTTGTTTGAATGTGTTTGACTTTCATTTGATTTAATTAGCTTTGTAGATTGCATTTGACCTTCATTTGATTCAAAAGATCTTTTTGAATGTGTTAGACTTTCATTTGATTCAATTAGCTCTGTTTGAATGTGTTTGAATTTCATTTGATTCTCTTAAACTTGTTTGAATGTGTTTGACTTTCATTTGATTCAATCAGCTTTGTTTGAATGTGTTTGACTTTCATTTGATTTAATTAGGTTTGTTTGAATGTGTTTGACTTTCATTTGATTCAATTGGCTTTGTAGAAAGCATTTGACTTTCAGTAGCTTTGTTTGAATGCATTTGACTTTTATTTGATTTAAATAGCTTTGTTTTTGATGTGTTTGACTTTCATTTGATTCAATTAGCTCTGTTTGAATATCTTTGACTTTCATTTGATTCAATTAGGTTTGTTTGAATGTGTTTTACTTTTATTTGATTCAATTAGCTTTGTTTGAATGTGTTTGACTTTCATTTGATTCAATTAGCTTTCTTTGAATGTGTTTGACTTTCATTTGATTCAATTAGCTTTCTTTGAATGTGTTTTGACTTTCATTTGATTCAATTAGCTTTATAGATTGCCTTTGACTTTCATTTGATTCAAATAGTTTTGTTTGAATGTGTTTGACCTTTTATTGAATTAATTTGAATTTTTTTTAGATGTTTTTACTTTCATTTGATTCTATTAGATTTGTAGAATGCATTTGACTATCATTTGATTCAATTAGGTTTGTTTAAATGTGTTTGACTTTCATTTGATTCAATTGGCTTTGTTGGAATGTTTTTGACTTTCATTTGATTCAATAAGCTTTGTAGAATGCATTTTACTTTCATTAGATTCGAATAGCTTTGTTTGAATGTGTTTGACTTTCATTTGATTCAATTAGGTCTGTTTGAATGTTTTTGACTTTCATTTGATTCAATTAGGTTTGTTTGAATGTGTTTGACTTTCATTTGATTCAAATGGCTTTGTTGGAATGTTTTTGACTTTCATTTGATTCAATTAGCTTTATAGAATGCATTTGACTTTCATTTGATTCAAATAGTTTAGTTTGAATGCGTTTGACTTTCATTGGATTCATTTGGCTTTGTTCGAATGTTTTTTACTTTCATTCGATTCAATAAGCTTTGTAGAATGCATTTGACTTTCATTAGATTCCAATAGCTTTGTTTGAATGTGTTTGACTTTCATTTGATTTAATTAGGTTTTTTTAGATGTTTTTGACTTTCATTTGATTCATTTAGTTTTGTTTGAATGTTTTTGAATTTCATTTGATTTAATTAGCTTTGTTTGAAATGTGTTTGACTTTCATTTGATCTAATCAGCTTTGTTTGAATGTGTTTGACATTCATTTGATTCAATTAGCTTTGTTTGAATGTGTTT
>NW_018743612.1:0-30947 GCF_001683475.1 Chenopodium quinoa
TTGACTTTCACATGATTCTTAAAGCTTTGTTTGAATGTGTCTGATTCATTTGATTCAAAAAGCTTTGTTTGAATATGTTCGAATGTGTTTGACTTTCATTTGATTCAAAAAGCTTAGTTTAAATGTGTTTTAATTTCATTTTTATTCAAAAAGCTTTGTTTGAATGTATTTGACTCTCATTTCATTGTAAAAGATTTGTTTTAATGTGTTAAATTAAACTTTCATTTCATTTAAAAACCTTTGTTTGAATGTGTTTGACTTTCATTTTATTCAAAAAGCTTAGTTTAAGTGTTTTTAATTTCATTTCATTCAAAACGCTTTGTTTGAATGTATTTGACTCTCTTTTGATTGAAAAAGCTTTATTTTAATATGTTTTACTTTCTTTCATTTGAAAAACTTTGTTTGATTTCACTTGACTTTTATTCGATTCAAAAAGCTTTGTTAGAATGTGTTTGACTTTCATTTCATTCAAAACGCTTTGTTTGAGTGCGTTTGACTTTAATTTAATTCAATGAGCTTCGTTGAAAGCATTTGACTTTCATTCTATTCAAAAAGCTTTGTTTGATATGTTTGACTTTCATTTGATTTAAAAAGCATTGTATGAATGTGGTTGACTTTCATTTGATTCAAAATATTGTTTGAATGTGTTTTACTTTAATTTGATTCAATTGGCTTCATTTAGTGCATTTTACTTTCATTCAACTCAAAAAGCTTTGTTTGAATGTGTTTGACTTTCATTTGATTCAAAAAGACTTGTCTGGATGTTTTTTAGTTTCATTTAATACAATTAGCTTCGTTGAATTCGTTTGACTTTTATTCGATTAAAAAAGCTTTGTTTGAATGTGTTTGACTTTTATTTGATTCAAAAAGCATTGTTTGAATGTCTTTGAATTTTCTTTGATTTCGAAAGCTTTGTTTAAATGTGTTTGACTTTCATTTATTCAATTAGCTTCGTTAAATGCGTTTGACTTTCATTGGATTCAAAACGTTTTCTTTGAATGTGTTTGACTTTCACATGATTCTTAAAGCTTTGTTTGAATGTGTCTGATTCATTTGATTCAAAAAGCTTTGTTTGAATATGTTTGAATGTGTTTGACTTTCATTTGATTCAAAAAGCTTAGTTTAAATGTGTTTTAATTTCATTTTATTCAAAAAGCTTTGTTTGAATGTATTTGACTCTCATTTCATTGAAAAAGATTTGTTTTAATGTGTTAAATTAAACTTTCATTTCATTTAAAAACCTTTGTTTGAATGTGTTTGACTTTCATTTTATTTAAAAAGCTTAGTTTAAGTGTTTTTTAATTTCATTTCATTCAAAAAGCTTTGTTTGAATGTATTTGACTCTCTTTGATTGAAAAAGCTTTATTTTAATATGTTTTACTTTCTTTCATTTGAAAAACTTTGTTTGATTACACTTGACTTTTATTCGATTCAAAAAGCTTTGTTAGAATGTGTTTGACTTTCATTTGATTCAAAACGCTTTGTTTGAGTGCGTTTGACTTTAATTTAATTCAATGAGCTTCTTGAAAGCATTTGACTTTCATTCTATTCAAAAAGCTTTGTTTGATATGTTTGACTTTCATTTGATTTAAAAAGCATTGTATGAATGTGGTTGACTTTCATTTGATTCAAAATATTTGTTTGAATGTGTTTTACTTTAATTTGATTCAATTGGCTTCATTTAGTGCATTTACTTTCATTCAACTCAAAAAGCTTTGTTTGAATGTGTTTGACTTTCATTTGATTCAAAAAGACTTGTCTGAATGTTTTTTAGTTTCATTTAATACAATTAGCTTCGTTGAATTCGTTTGACTTTTATTCGATTAAAAAAGCTTTGTTTGAATGTGTTTGACTTTTATTTGATTCAAAAAGCATTGTTTGAATGTCTTTGAATTTTCTTTGATTTCGAAAGCTTTGTTTAAATGTGTTTGACTTTCATTTATTCAATTAGCTTCGTTAAATGCGTTTGACTTTCATTGGATTCAAAACGTTTTCTTTGAATGTGTTTGACTTTCACATGATTCTTAAAGCTTTGTTTGAATGTGTCTGATTCATTTGATTCAAAAAGCTTTGTTTGAATATGTTTGAATGTGTTTGACTTTCATTTGATTCAAAAAGATTAGTTTAAATGTGTTTTAATTTCATTTTATTCAAAAAGCTTTGTTTGAATGTATTTGACTCTCATTTCATTGTAAAAGATTTGTTTTAATGTGTTAAATTAAACTTTCATTTCATTTAAAAACCTTTGTTTGAATGTGTTTGACTTTCATTTTATTCAAAAAGCTTAGTTTAAGTGTTTTTTAATTTCATTTCATTCAAAAAGCTTTGTTTGAATGTATTTGACTCTCTTTTGATTGAAAAAGCTTTATTTTAATATGTTTTACTTTCTTTCATTTGAAAAACTTTGTTTGATTTCACTTGACTTTTATTCGATTCAAAAAGCTTTGTTAGAATGTGTTTGACTTTCATTTCATTCAAAACGCTTTGTTTGAGTGCGTTTGACTTTAATTTAATTCAATGAGCTTCGTTGAAAGCATTTGACTTTCATTCTATTCAAAAAGCTTTGTTTGATATGTTTGACTTTCATTTGATTTAAAAAGCATTGTATGAATGTGGTTGACTTTCATTTGATTCAAAATATTTGTTTGAATGTGTTTTACTTTAATTTGATTCAATTGGCTTCATTTAGTGCATTTTACTTTCATTCAACTCAAAAAGCTTTGTTTTGAATGTGTTTGACTTTCATTTGATTCAAAAAAACTTGTCTGAATGTTTTTTAGTTTCATTTAATACAATTAGCTTCGTTGAATTCGTTTGACTTTTATCGATTAAAAAAGCTTTGTTGAATGTGTTTGACTTTTATTTGATTCAAAAAGCATTGTTTGAATGTCTTTGAATTTTCTTTGATTTCGAAAGCTTTTTTAAATGTGTTTCACTTTCATTTATTCAATTAGCTTCGTTAAATGCGTTTGACTTTCATTGGATTCAAAACGTTTTCTTTGAATGTGTTGACTTTCACATGATTCTTAAAGCTTTGTTTGAATGTGTCTGATTCATTTGATTCAAAAAGCTTTGTTTGAATATGTTTGAATGTGTTTGACTTTCATTTGATTCAAAAAGATTAGTTTAAATGTGTTTTAATTTCATTTTATTCAAAAAGCTTTGTTTGAATGTATTTGACTCTCATTTCATTGAAAAAGATTTGTTTTAATGTGTTAAATTAAACTTTCATTTCATTTAAAAACCTTTGTTTGAATGTGTTTGACTTTCATTTTATTCAAAAAGCTTAGTTTAAGTGTTTTTTTAATTTCATTTCATTCAAAAAGCTTTGTTTGAATGTATTTGACTCTCTTTTGATTGAAAAAGCTTTATTTTAATATGTTTTACTTTCTTTCATTTGAAAACTTTGTTTGATTTCACTTGACTTTTATTTCGATTCAAAAAGCTTTGTTAGAATGTGTTTGACTTTCATTTCATTCAAACGCTTTTGTTTGAGTGCGTTTGACTTTAATTTAATTCAATGAGCTTCGTTGAAAGCATTTGACTTTCATTCTATTCAAAAAGCTTTGTTTGATATGTTTGACTTTCATTTGATTTAAAAAGCATTGTATGAATGTGGTTGACTTTCATTTGATTCAAAATATTTGTTTGAATGTGTTTTACTTTAATTTGATTCAATTGGCTTCATTTAGTGCATTTTACTTTCATTCAACTCAAAAAGCTTTGTTTGAATGTGTTTGACTTTCATTTGATTCAAAAAGACTTGTCTGAATGTTTTTTAGTTTCATTTAATACAATTAGCTTCGTTGAATTCGTTTGACTTTTATTCGATTAAAAAAGCTTTGTTTGAATGTGTTTGACTTTTATTTGATTCAAAAAGCATTGTTTGAATGTCTTTGAATTTTCTTTGATTTCGAAAGCTTTGTTTAAATGTGTTTGACTTTCATTTATTCAATTAGCTTCGTTAAATGCGTTTGACTTTCATTGGATTCAAAACGTTTTCTTTGAATGTGTTTGACTTTCACATGATTCTTAAAGCTTTGTTTGAATGTGTCTGATTCATTTGATTCAAAAAGCTTTGTTTGAATATGTTTGAATGTGTTTGACTTTCATTTGATTCAAAAAGATTAGTTTTAAATGTGTTTTAATTTCATTTTATTCAAAAAGCTTTGTTTGAATGTATTTGACTCTCATTTCATTGAAAAAGATTTGTTTTAATGTGTTAAATTAAACTTTCATTTCATTTAAAAACCTTTGTTTGAATGTGTTTGACTTTCATTTTATTCAAAAAGCTTAGTTTAAGTGTTTTTTTAATTTCATTTCATTCAAAAAGCTTTGTTTGAATGTATTTGACTCTCTTTTGATTGAAAAAGCTTTATTTTAATATGTTTTACTTTCTTTCATTTGAAAAACTTTGTTTGATTTCACTTGACTTTTATTCGATTCAAAAAGCTTTGTTAGAATGTGTTTGACTTTCATTTCATTCAAAACGCTTTGTTTGAGTGCGTTTGACTTTAATTTAATTCAATGAGCTTCGTTGAAATCATTTGACTTTCATTCTATTCAAAAAGCTTTGTTTGATATGTTTGACTTTCATTTGATTTAAAAAGCATTGTATGAATGTGGTTGACTTTCATTTGATTCAAAATATTTGTTTGAATGTGTTTTACTTTAATTTGATTCAATTGGCTTCATTTAGTGCATTTTACTTTCATTCAACTCAAAAAGCTTTGTTTGAATGTGTTTGACTTTCATTTGATTCAAAAAGACTTGTCTGAATGTTTTTTAGTTTCATTTAATACAATTAGCTTCGTTGAATTCGTTTGACTTTTATTCGATTAAAAAAGCTTTGTTTGAATGTGTTTGACTTTTATTTTGATTCAAAAAAGCATTGTTTGAATGTCTTTGAATTTTCTTTGATTTCGAAAGCTTTGTTTAAATGTGTTTGACTTTCATTTATTCAATTAGCTTCGTTAAATGCGTTTGACTTTCATTGGATTCAAAACTTTTCTTTGAATGTGTTTGACTTTCACATGATTCTTAAAGCTTTGTTTGAATGTGTCTGATTCATTTGATTCAAAAAGCTTTGTTTGAATATGTTCGAATGTGTTTGACTTTCATTTGATTCAAAAAGCTTAGTTTAAATGTGTTTTAATTTCATTTTATTCAAAAAAGCTTTGTTTTGAATGTATTTGACTCTCATTTCATTGTAAAAGATTTGTTTTAATGTGTTAAATTAAACTTTCATTTCATTTAAAAACCTTTGTTCGAATGTGTTTGACTTTCATTTTATTCAAAAAGCTTAGTTTAAGTGTTTTTTAATTTCATTTCATTCAAAACGCTTTGTTTGAATGTATTTGACTCTCTTTTGATTGAAAAAGCTTTATTTTAATATGTTTTACTTTCTTTCATTTGAAAAAACTTTGTTTGATTTCACTTGACTTTATTCGATTCAAAAAGCTTTGTTAGAATGTGTTTGACTTTCATTTTCATTCAAAACGCTTTGTTTGAGTGCGTTTGACTTTAATTTAATTCAATGAGCTTCGTTGAAATCATTTGACTTTCATTCTATTCAAAAAGCTTTGTTTGATATGTTTGACTTTCATTTGATTTAAAAAGCATTGTATGAATGTGGTTGACTTTCATTTGATTCAAAATATTTGTTTGAATGTGTTTTACTTTAATTTGATTCAATTGGCTTCATTTAGTGCATTTTACTTTCATTCAACTCAAAAAGCTTTGTTTGAATGTGTTTGACTTTCATTTGATTCAAAAAGACTTGTCTGAATGTTTTTTAGTTTCATTTAATACAATTAGCTTCGTTGAATTCGTTTGACTTTTATTCGATTAAAAAAGCTTTGTTTGAATGTGTTTGACTTTTATTTGATTCAAAAAGCATTGTTTGAATGTCTTTGAATTTTCTTTGATTTCGAAAGCTTTGTTTTAAATGTGTTTGACTTTCATTTATTCAATTAGCTTCGTTAAATGCGTTTGACTTTCATTGGATTCAAAACGTTTTCTTTGAATGTGTTTGACTTTCACATGATTCTTAAAGCTTTGTTTGAATGTGTCTGATTCATTTGATTCAAAAAGCTTTGTTTGAATATGTTTTGAATGTGTTTGACTTTCATTTGATTCAAAAAGATTAGTTTAAATGTGTTTTAATTTCATTTTATTCAAAAAGCTTTGTTTGAATGTATTTGACTCTCATTTCATTGAAAAAGATTTGTTTTAATGTGTTAAATTAAACTTTCATTTCATTTAAAAACCTTTGTTTGAATGTGTTTGACTTTCATTTTATTCAAAAAGCTTAGTTTAAGTGTTTTTTTAATTTCATTTCATTCAAAAAGCTTTGTTTGAATGTATTTGACTCTCTTTTGATTGAAAAAGCTTTATTTTAATATGTTTTACTTTCTTTCATTTGAAAAACTTTGTTTGATTTCACTTGACTTTTATTCGATTCAAAAAGCTTTGTTAGAATGTGTTTTGACTTTCATTTCATTCAAAACGCTTTGTTTGAGTGCGTTTGACTTTAATTTAATTCAATGAGCTTCGTTGAAAGCATTTGACTTTCATTCTATTCAAAAAGCTTTGTTTGATATGTTTGACTTTCATTTGATTTAAAAAGCATTGTATGAATGTGGTTGACTTTCATTTGATTCAAAATATTTGTTTGAATGTGTTTTACTTTAATTTGATTCAATTGGCTTCATTTAGTGCATTTTTACTTTCATTCAACTCAAAAAGCTTTGTTTGAATGTGTTTGACTTTCATTTGATTCAAAAAGACTTGTCTGAATGTTTTTTAGTTTCATTTAATACAATTAGCTTCGTTGAATTCGTTTTGACTTTTATTCGATTAAAAAAAGCTTTGTTTGAATGTGTTTGACTTTTATTTGATTCAAAAAGCATTGTTTGAATGTCTTTGAATTTTCTTTGATTTCGAAAGCTTTGTTTAAATGTGTTTGACTTTCATTTATTCAATTAGCTTCGTTAAATGCGTTTGACTTTCATTGGATTCAAAACGTTTTCTTTGAATGTGTTTGACTTTCACATGATTCTTAAAGCTTTGTTTGAATGTGTCTGATTCATTTGATTCAAAAAGCTTTGTTTGAATATGTTCGAATGTGTTTGACTTTCATTTTGATTCAAAAAGCTTAGTTTAAAATGTGTTTTAATTTCATTTTATTCAAAAAGCTTTGTTTGAATGTATTTGACTCTCATTTCATTGTAAAAGATTTGTTTTAATGTGTTAAATTAAACTTTCATTTCATTTAAAAAACCTTTGTTCGAATGTGTTTGACTTTCATTTTATTCAAAAAGCTTAGTTTAAGTGTTTTTTTAATTTCATTTCATTCAAAACGCTTTGTTTGAATGATGTGATTTTTAGTCCGAAAACTAAGCCTCACAAAGATATGAATCTAACCTAATTCTATACAGAAAATTCACCAAGAATTAAGCAAGAAACTTAGATTAATTAATCAAGAATCCACCTAATTAATCAACCTAGGTGATTGTTTTAACTAAAACAAACAAAACAGCAAATTGGAATCCACCAATCAAGAATTTAAGTAATCCAACTTAAACAAAAGCAATAAGAAATATTATTATGAATGTATGATTAAACTTGTATATTATTCGAAGATTACAACCCTATATTTATAAACTCAATCAATTATCCTAATCCCACTTGAATTAGAATTCTAATCCCCTAACAAAAACCCACGGATTGCATAACTTAATCAAGTTTAGATAACTTTGATTTAGTTATTTAATCCTACTTAAACTCTAACTACTCTTAAGATAAAACTTGCCTATTTTATCCTAACTCAAGCTTGCACTCCAAGCTATTATTGACGCCTACTAGACTAAAACAATTCCTAATGCAATTAGAAATCCTAAGTGCTTAAAACAAGAAAAACCCTTTCAAGTGAAAGGTAAAAACTTGTAAGCAAAAAACCTAAGAAAGCTTTTAAAGAAACCTTAAAGAACTATCAAGAAGCTTCAAGAACTCCAAGAACGCCACCATACAAAGCGTGGCTTTGTCTTGATGCCCCCGATAGTAAGTTTGACCTATTGAAGAAGCTTCCAAGTATAGATTCATGCTTTCTTGACTTTCTTGGAATAATTCTTCAACATGCTCATCGTTCACATTGATGCACGCATCATCCTCCCCTTCTTCAAAAGAATTTGCCCTCAAATCTTCAATAGCACCATCTGGCAAATACTTCACCAAATCCCCAATATTAAATGTTGCGCTTACACCATATTCTCCCGGCAATTCAAGCTTATATGCATTCTCATTGATCTTCTCAATAATCTTGAACGGCCCCTCACTTCTTGGCATCAATTTATTCTTTCGTTTGTTAGGAAATCTCTCTTTTCTCAAGTGTAGCCACACCAAGTCGCCAACTTCAAAACTTTGTGGCTTTTTGTTCTTGTTAGCTCGTGCTTTGTAGAGTTCATTGACACGTTCAATCCTAGCTCTAACTTGTGCGTGTAGCTTTATCATGTACTTGATTTTAGTCTCGGCATCCTTATGAATCACTTCCCCTTTTGGAATTTCAATTAAATCAATGGGCATTTTTGGATTGACACCATAAACAACTTCGAATGGTGTGTGTTTTGTGGCATAAGTAGGTGATCTATTGTAAGCAAACTCGGCATGAGCAAGCTTAATATCCCAATCTTTTTGTGTGTTGCTCACTAGTCCACGTAAAAGCACACCAAGAGTTCGATTTGTTACCTCCGTTTGTCCGTCCGTTTGCGGGTGATATGATGTACTAAATAACAGCTTCGTTCCCACCAACTTCCATAGTGATTTCCAAAAGAAACTCATGAACTTTGTATCACGATCACTCACAATACTGTTCGGCAACCCATGTAGTCTCACCACTTCCTTGAAATACAATTCCGCCACTTTCATAGCATCGTCCACTTTGTGACAAGGTATGAAATGAGCCATCTTGGAAAATCGATCCACTACAACCATGATTGAATCCTTTCCTCTTTGAGTCCTTGGCAAACCAACTACAAAATCCATAGACACGTCTTCCCAAGGTGAATCTGGCACGGGCAAGGGCGTATATAAGCCTTGATGAAACGTAGCCTTGGCTTTTTGACATGTTGCACACCTAGAAACTATTGATTGTACATCCGCTAGCATTCTAGGCCAATAAAAATGCTCTTGCAGCATAGTTAATGTTTTCGTTATGCCAAAATGTCCCGCTATCCCTCCTCCATGCACTTCTCTTACTATTAATTCTCTAATAGAACACTTAGGCACGCACAAACGATTCCCCTTGAAAAGAAAACCGTCTTGTAAAACATAGGAACCTACGGCCCCCTTGGAACACTCCTCTAGGATTGTAGAGAAATCCACGTCCCCCTTATAGTACTCCTTGATTAACGCGAAACCAAGTAGTTTACAATTCAACACTCCAAGCAACGTGTGTCTTCTAGATAGTGCATCGGCCACTACATTTGCTTTCCCCTCCTTATACTTTGAAGAAAAATTGAAAGCTTGTAGAAACTCTACCCACTTAGCATGTCTAGGGTTCAATTTTTGTTGACCATGAATGTACTTCAAAGCTTCGTGATCACTATGCAACACAAAGTGATTTGGGCGCAAATAGTGACTCCAATGGTCCAATGCTCGCACAATAGCATAGAACTCCTTGTCATAGGTAGAATAGTTCAATCTAGCACCGTTTAATTTCTCACTAAAATAGGCAATAGGGCGCTTCTTTTGAACCAAAACGGCACCAATCCCTACACCACTAGCGTCGGTCTCTACCTCAAATGGTTGTGAAAAATCCGGCAATGCAAGTACGGGTGCTTCACATAGCTTCCTTTTGACCAAATCAAATGCACGTTGGGCTTCCTTGGTCCACTCGAATTTTCCCTTGTCTTTCTTCAAGCATTCAGTCAAAGGTGCAACTATCGTGGAAAAATTCTTCACAAATCTTCTATAAAACGACGCTAGACCATGAAACGATCTAACTTCACTCACATTGGTAGGTACGGGCCAAGTCTTGATAGCTTCAACCTTGGATTGATCCACGGACACACCATCTTTGGATACTACATACCCTAGAAACGTCACGCTAGGAACAAGAAAATAACATTTTTCCAATTTTGCGTACAACTTCTTCTCCCTAAGAACCTCCAAAACGCTTCTCAAATGCATTAGATGATCATTGAAATTTTCAGAATAAATTAATATGTCATCCAAGTAAACAACTACGAACCTTCCAAGAAATGGTTTCAACACCTCGTTCATCAATCTCATAAATGTACTGGGCGCATTGGTTAGACCAAAAGGCATGACCAACCACTCATACAACCCCACTTTAGTCTTGAAAGCCGTCTTCCATTCATCTCCTTCCCTCATGCGTATTTGATGATAGCCACTCATAAGATCAATCTTGGAAAATAGCTTTGAACCATGCAATTCGTCTAACAAATCATCAAGTCTAGGTATAGGAAATCTATACTTGATGGTTATGTTGTTCACACTCCTACTATCAATGCACATACGCCAACTCCCATCTTTTTTTGGAACTAACAATGTAGGCACGGCACATGGGCTCATACTCTCTTTCACGTAGCCTCTTTGCATCAATTCCTCTATTTGACGTTGCATTTCCTTTGTTTCTTCCGGATTACTTCTATATGCTGCCTTGTTAGGTAGTGGAGCTCCCGGAATAAGATCAATTTGATGTTCAATACCACGAATTGGTGGTAATCCCGGTGGTAATTCACTAGGAAAAACATCACAATACTCTTGCAATACTACTTCTAATTCCACGGGCCTCTTTTTTTGTTTACTTTCATTCACTTGCACATTGTTAGCCACCATAATATATACTATATTGTTGTTGTTGATCTCTTTCTCCAACTCCTTTTCCCCAATTAAATATGCACCTTTTGAACTAGGGTTAATTCTATGATCAACAAGTGGTTTCAATGCATATGATTTTTCCCCCTTTCCTTTTCGAATTATATACACATTTGTCCTACCATTAAACTTGACAAATCTATCATATTGCCATGGTCTACCCAACAAGATATGACAAGCATCCATAGGGCATACATCACATAAAACTTTATCATGATATTTGCCAATTGAAAAGGTGATTAGGGCTCGTTTCGTTACCTTCACGTCACTAGTATCATTGAGCCAATGTAGCTTGTAAGGTTTTGGGTGATCGGTTGTAGGCCACTCTAATTTGTTGATCAAAGTTGTAGACACCACATTTGTGCAACTTCCCGAGTCTATTATTACGTCACACAATCGATCTTCCACCTTGCACCTTGTTAAAAAGATTTTCTCTCTTTGATTCTCTTCAACGGGCATAGGTTTAGAGTGAAGAGCTCTCCTTAGAACCAAGCTCTTTCCTTGCGTTTCACCATCAACCTCTTCGGCACTACCCTCCTCTTCTTCAAAATCACGTTCTTTCTCGACCACAACCTCCATGTCACTATTTCCCTCGCACCTAGCTTTCTCTTCTTCCCATTCTTGAGCCGTCATAGTGCGTTTTGAGTAGCAATTGCTTGCTATGTGGCCAACACTCCCACATTTGAAACATTTTCTATCTTCGGTCACCTTCTTGCTAGCTTCGTTTCTGGGTTTGTTATCTTTAGCATACGGATTAGGAGAAGCCCTATCAAAGGTAGGCTTGTCACTAGCCTTTGTGAACGTGCGTGTGAACGGTTTCACACTTGAGGTCTTCTTGGCCTTGAATTGTCTTTCAACCTTAATGGCCGCCTTGCATACTTCTTCAAACGAATAGTATTCGTGCAATTCAATCTTCTCTTGAACATTTTCGTTCAAACCTGCAATAAAACGTGCTATTTTGTGCTCTAGAATTTCTTCTAAATCACACAATAAACATAGTTTCTCAAACTCACACAAATAAGCCTCCACGGATTGATTTCCTTGCTTAAAAGTCTGCATCTTGAGATACACTTCTTGCACGTACTCATGGGGCACAAATTGACGCTTCATATATTTCTGCAATTGTGTCCAAGTAGTGATCTTGGATCGTCCCTCCTTGCGTCTCTTTTTCTTGAGATTATCATACCATAAACTCGCATAACCTGTGAGTTTTAATTCAGCAAGTTTGCACCTCTTTCGTTCATCATACTCCTTGTAATCAAAGAGTGTTTCGGCTCTTCTAACCCACTCAAAATATTTTTCGGGGTCTAGCATACTACCATTGAATTCCGGAAAATCTAACCTTATATTTCGGTCATCATCTTTGGCCTTGTTCTTCCGTCTATGCCTTCTAGGTTCATCACTCGAAGATGAATCTTTATGTCGTGATCTACTTGCTTTTCTCCTGTCATATTCGTCTTCACTTGAACTAGAAATTGCAACTGATTTGTTCTTCCTTGAAGATGAAGTTTTGTCACGTTCGTCAAGCCTAGCCAATACTTCTTGCAATTGTTGTGACAATCGCTCTATTTGACGATCCCTCCGCAAGTTATGCGCTTGATCAAGGTTCAAACCCCTTGGAATCCCTGGGATTTCTTCGTCACTCATTGCTCCTACACAAACCAGGTTTAGTTTATGCAAAATCTTGATTAAAAGATCAAATCTTGAAGGAATCTTGAAGCAAACAAAAAACCGGACTCCCAACCACAACCCAGTGCAACAACACCAAAAGTTTAAGGCTGTACAGAGTTCGTTACTCAACCAAAAGCTACGAAATTTTATATGGTGATAGCTAGACGTTTTTAGAGACTAATGCAAAAAGAATCACTCAAAAATTCCCAGCCAAACGTTACCAGTTTATTTTCTACCGTAACTGTGCTCTGATACCAAGATGATGTGATTTTTAGTCCGAAAACTAAGCCTCACAAAGATATGAATCTAACCTAATTCTATACAGAAAATTCACCAAGAATTAAGCAAGAAACTTAGATTAATTAATCAAGAATCCACCTAATTAATCAACCTAGGTGATTGTTTTAACTAAAACAAACAAAACAGCAAATTGGAATCCACCAATCAAGAATTTAAGTAATCCAACTTAAACAAAAGCAATAAGAAATATTATTATGAATGTATGATTAAACTTGTATATTATTCGAAGATTACAACCCTATATTTATAAACTCAATCAATTATCCTAATCCCACTTGAATTAGAATTCTAATCCCCTAACAAAAACCCACGGATTGCATAACTTAATCAAGTTTAGATAACTTTGATTTAGTTATTTAATCCTACTTAAACTCTAACTACTCTTAAGATAAAACTTGCCTATTTTATCCTAACTCAAGCTTGCACTCCAAGCTATTATTGACGCCTACTAGACTAAAACAATTCCTAATGCAATTAGAAATCCTAAGTGCTTAAAACAAGAAAAACCCTTTCAAGTGAAAGGTAAAAACTTGTAAGCAAAAACCTAAGAAAGCTTTTAAAGAAACCTTAAAGAACTATCAAGAAGCTTCAAGAACTCCCAAGAACGCCACCATACAAAGCGTGGCTTTGTCTTGATGCCCCCGATAGTAAGTTTGACCTATTGAAGAAGCTTCCAAGTATAGATTCATGCTTTCTTGACTTTCTTGGAATAATTCTTCAACATGCTCATCGTTCACATTGATGCACGCATCATTGAATGTATTTGACTCTCTTTTGATTGAAAAAGCTTTATTTTAATATGTTTTACTTTCTTTCATTTGAAAAACTTTGTTTGATTTCACTTGACTTTTATTCGATTCAAAAAGCTTTGTTAGAATGTGTTTGACTTTCATTTCATTCAAAACGCTTTGTTTGAGTGCGTTTGACTTTAATTTAATTCAATGAGCTTCGTTGAAAGCATTTGACTTTCATTCTATTCAAAAAGCTTTGTTTGATATGTTTGACTTTCATTTGATTTAAAAAGCATTGTATGAATGTGGTTGACTTTCATTTGATTCAAAATATTTGTTTGAATGTGTTTTACTTTAATTTGATTCAATTGGCTTCATTTAGTGCATTTTACTTTCATTCAACTCAAAAAGCTTTGTTTGAATGTGTTTGACTTTCATTTGATTCAAAAAGACTTGTCTGAATGTTTTTTAGTTTCATTTAATACAATTAGCTTCGTTGAATTCGTTTGACTTTTATTCGATTAAAAAAGCTTTGTTTGAATGTGTTTGACTTTTATTTGATTCAAAAAGCATTGTTTGAATGTCTTTGAATTTTCTTTGATTTCGAAAGCTTTGTTTAAATGTGTTTGACTTTCATTTATTCAATTAGCTTCGTTAAATGCGTTTGACTTTCATTGGATTCAAAACGTTTTCTTTGAATGTGTTTGACTTTCACATGATTCTTAAAGCTTTGTTTGAATGTGTCTGATTCATTTGATTCAAAAAGCTTTGTTTGAATATGTTCGAATGTGTTTGACTTTCATTTGATTCAAAAAGCTTAGTTTAAATGTGTTTTAATTTCATTTTATTCAAAAAGCTTTGTTTGAATGTATTTGACTCTCATTTCATTGTAAAAGATTTGTTTTAATGTGTTAAATTAAACTTTCATTTCATTTAAAAACCTTTGTTCGAATGTGTTTGACTTTCATTTTATTCAAAAAGCTTAGTTTAAGTGTTTTTTAATTTCATTTCATTCAAAACGCTTTGTTTGAATGTATTTGACTCTCTTTTGATTGAAAAAGCTTTATTTTAATATGTTTTACTTTCTTTCATTTGAAAAACTTTGTTTGATTTCACTTGACTTTTATTCGATTCAAAAAGCTTTGTTAGAATGTGTTTGACTTTCATTTCATTCAAAACGCTTTGTTTGAGTGCGTTTGACTTTAATTTAATTCAATGAGCTTCGTTGAAAGCATTTGACTTTCATTCTATTCAAAAAGCTTTGTTTGATATGTTTGACTTTCATTTGATTTAAAAAGCATTGTATGAATGTGGTTGACTTTCATTTGATTCAAAATATTTGTTTGAATGTGTTTTACTTTAATTTGATTCAATTGGCTTCATTTAGTGCATTTTACTTTCATTCAACTCAAAAAGCTTTGTTTGAATGTGTTTGACTTTCATTTGATTCAAAAAGACTTGTCTGAATGTTTTTTAGTTTCATTTAATACAATTAGCTTCGTTGAATTCGTTTGACTTTTATTCGATTAAAAAAGCTTTGTTTGAATGTGTTTGACTTTTATTTGATTCAAAAAGCATTGTTTGAATGTCTTTGAATTTTCTTTGATTTCGAAAGCTTTGTTTAAATGTGTTTGACTTTCATTTATTCAATTAGCTTCGTTAAATGCGTTTGACTTTCATTGGATTCAAAACGTTTTCTTTGAATGTGTTTGACTTTCACATGATTCTTAAAGCTTTGTTTGAATGTGTCTGATTCATTTGATTCAAAAAGCTTTGTTTGAATATGTTTGAATGTGTTTGACTTTCATTTGATTCAAAAAGATTAGTTTAAATGTGTTTTAATTTCATTTTATTCAAAAAGCTTTGTTTGAATGTATTTGACTCTCATTTCATTGAAAAAGATTTGTTTTAATGTGTTAAATTAAACTTTCATTTCATTTAAAAACCTTTGTTTGAATGTGTTTGACTTTCATTTTATTCAAAAAGCTTAGTTTAAGTGTTTTTTAATTTCATTTCATTCAAAAAGCTTTGTTTGAATGTATTTGACTCTCTTTTGATTGAAAAAGCTTTATTTTAATATGTTTTACTTTCTTTCATTTGAAAAACTTTGTTTGATTTCACTTGACTTTTATTCGATTCAAAAAGCTTTGTTAGAATGTGTTTGACTTTCATTTCATTCAAAACGCTTTGTTTGAGTGCGTTTGACTTTAATTTAATTCAATGAGCTTCGTTGAAAGCATTTGACTTTCATTCTATTCAAAAAGCTTTGTTTGATATGTTTGACTTTCATTTGATTTAAAAAGCATTGTATGAATGTGGTTGACTTTCATTTGATTCACAATATTTGTTTGAATGTGTTTTACTTTAATTTGATTCAATTGGCTTCATTTAGTGCATTTTACTTTCATTCAACTCAAAAAGCTTTGTTTGAATGTGTTTGACTTTCATTTGATTCAAAAAGACTTGTCTGAATGTTTTTTAGTTTCATTTAATACAATTAGCTTCGTTGAATTCGTTTGACTTTTATTCGATTAAAAAAGCTTTGTTTGAATGTGTTTGACTTTTATTTGATTCAAAAAGCATTGTTTGAATGTCTTTGAATTTTCTTTGATTTCGAAAGCTTTGTTTAAATGTGTTTGACTTTCATTTATTCAATTAGCTTCGTTAAATGCGTTTGACTTTCATTGGATTCAAAACGTTTTCTTTGAATGTGTTTGACTTTCACATGATTCTTAAAGCTTTGTTTGAATGTGTCTGATTCATTTGATTCAAAAAGCTTTGTTTGAATATGTTTGAATGTGTTTGACTTTCATTTGATTCAAAAAGATTAGTTTAAATGTGTTTTAATTTCATTTTATTCAAAAAGCTTTGTTTGAATGTATTTGACTCTCATTTCATTGAAAAAGATTTGTTTTAATGTGTTAAATTAAACTTTCATTTCATTTAAAAACCTTTGTTTGAATGTGTTTGACTTTCATTTTATTCAAAAAGCTTAGTTTAAGTGTTTTTTAATTTCATTTCATTCAAAAAGCTTTGTTTGAATGTATTTGACTCTCTTTTGATTGAAAAAGCTTTATTTTAATATGTTTTACTTTCTTTCATTTGAAAAACTTTGTTTGATTTCACTTGACTTTTATTCGATTCAAAAAGCTTTGTTAGAATGTGTTTGACTTTCATTTCATTCAAAACGCTTTGTTTGAGTGCGTTTGACTTTAATTTAATTCAATGAGCTTCGTTGAAAGCATTTGACTTTCATTCTATTCAAAAAGCTTTGTTTGATATGTTTGACTTTCATTTGATTTAAAAAGCATTGTATGAATGTGGTTGACTTTCATTTGATTCAAAATATTTGTTTGAATGTGTTTTACTTTAATTTGATTCAATTGGCTTCATTTAGTGCATTTTACTTTCATTCAACTCAAAAAGCTTTGTTTGAATGTGTTTGACTTTCATTTGATTCAAAAAGACTTGTCTGAATGTTTTTTAGTTTCATTTAATACAATTAGCTTCGTTGAATTCGTTTGACTTTTATTCGATTAAAAAAGCTTTGTTTGAATGTGTTTGACTTTTATTTGATTCAAAAAGCATTGTTTGAATGTCTTTGAATTTTCTTTGATTTCGAAAGCTTTGTTTAAATGTGTTTGACTTTCATTTATTCAATTAGCTTCGTTAAATGCGTTTGACTTTCATTGGATTCAAAACGTTTTCTTTGAATGTGTTTGACTTTCACATGATTCTTAAAGCTTTGTTTGAATGTGTCTGATTCATTTGATTCAAAAAGCTTTGTTTGAATATGTTTGAATGTGTTTGACTTTCATTTGATTCAAAAAGATTAGTTTAAATGTGTTTTAATTTCATTTTATTCAAAAAGCTTTGTTTGAATGTATTTGACTCTCATTTCATTGAAAAAGATTTGTTTTAATGTGTTAAATTAAACTTTCATTTCATTTAAAAACCTTTGTTTGAATGTGTTTGACTTTCATTTTATTCAAAAAGCTTAGTTTAAGTGTTTTTTAATTTCATTTCATTCAAAAAGCTTTGTTTGAATGTATTTGACTCTCTTTTGATTGAAAAAGCTTTATTTTAATATGTTTTACTTTCTTTCATTTGAAAAACTTTGTTTGATTTCACTTGACTTTTATTCGATTCAAAAAGCTTTGTTAGAATGTGTTTGACTTTCATTTCATTCAAAACGCTTTGTTTGAGTGCGTTTGACTTTAATTTAATTCAATGAGCTTCGTTGAAAGCATTTGACTTTCATTCTATTCAAAAAGCTTTGTTTGATATGTTTGACTTTCATTTGATTTAAAAAGCATTGTATGAATGTGGTTGACTTTCATTTGATTCACAATATTTGTTTGAATGTGTTTTACTTTAATTTGATTCAATTGGCTTCATTTAGTGCATTTTACTTTCATTCAACTCAAAAAGCTTTGTTTGAATGTGTTTGACTTTCATTTGATTCAAAAAGACTTGTCTGAATGTTTTTTAGTTTCATTTAATACAATTAGCTTCGTTGAATTCGTTTGACTTTTATTCGATTAAAAAAGCTTTGTTTGAATGTGTTTGACTTTTATTTGATTCAAAAAGCATTGTTTGAATGTCTTTGAATTTTCTTTGATTTCGAAAGCTTTGTTTAAATGTGTTTGACTTTCATTTATTCAATTAGCTTCGTTAAATGCGTTTGACTTTCATTGGATTCAAAACGTTTTCTTTGAATGTGTTTGACTTTCACATGATTCTTAAAGCTTTGTTTGAATGTGTCTGATTCATTTGATTCAAAAAGCTTTGTTTGAATATGTTTGAATGTGTTTGACTTTCATTTGATTCAAAAAGATTAGTTTAAATGTGTTTTAATTTCATTTTATTCAAAAAGCTTTGTTTGAATGTATTTGACTCTCATTTCATTGAAAAAGATTTGTTTTAATGTGTTAAATTAAACTTTCATTTCATTTAAAAAACCTTTGTTTGAATGTGTTTGACTTTCATTTTATTCAAAAAGCTTAGTTTAAGTGTTTTTTAATTTCATTTCATTCAAAAAGCTTTGTTTGAATGTATTTGACTCTCTTTTGATTGAAAAAGCTTTATTTTAATATGTTTTACTTTCTTTCATTTGAAAAACTTTGTTTGATTTCACTTGACTTTTATTCGATTCAAAAAGCTTTGTTAGAATGTGTTTGACTTTCATTTCATTCAAAACGCTTTGTTTGAGTGCGTTTGACTTTAATTTAATTCAATGAGCTTCGTTGAAAGCATTTGACTTTCATTCTATTCAAAAAGCTTTGTTTGATATGTTTGACTTTCATTTGATTTAAAAAGCATTGTATGAATGTGGTTGACTTTCATTTGATTCAAAATATTTGTTTGAATGTGTTTTACTTTAATTTGATTCAATTGGCTTCATTTAGTGCATTTTACTTTCATTCAACTCAAAAAGCTTTGTTTGAATGTGTTTGACTTTCATTTGATTCAAAAAGACTTGTCTGAATGTTTTTTAGTTTCATTTAATACAATTAGCTTCGTTGAATTCGTTTGACTTTTATTCGATTAAAAAAGCTTTGTTTGAATGTGTTTGACTTTTATTTGATTCAAAAAGCATTGTTTGAATGTCTTTGAATTTTCTTTGATTTCGAAAGCTTTGTTTAAATGTGTTTGACTTTCATTTATTCAATTAGCTTCGTTAAATGCGTTTGACTTTCATTGGATTCAAAACGTTTTCTTTGAATGTGTTTGACTTTCACATGATTCTTAAAGCTTTGTTTGAATGTGTCTGATTCATTTGATTCAAAAAGCTTTGTTTGAATATGTTTGAATGTGTTTGACTTTCATTTGATTCAAAAAGATTAGTTTAAATGTGTTTTAATTTCATTTTATTCAAAAAGCTTTGTTTGAATGTATTTGACTCTCATTTCATTGAAAAAGATTTGTTTTAATGTGTTAAATTAAACTTTCATTTCATTTAAAAACCTTTGTTTGAATGTGTTTGACTTTCATTTTATTCAAAAAGCTTAGTTTAAGTGTTTTTTAATTTCATTTCATTCAAAAAGCTTTGTTTGAATGTATTTGACTCTCTTTTGATTGAAAAAGCTTTATTTTAATATGTTTTACTTTCTTTCATTTGAAAAACTTTGTTTGATTTCACTTGACTTTTATTCGATTCAAAAAGCTTTGTTAGAATGTGTTTGACTTTCATTTCATTCAAAACGCTTTGTTTGAGTGCGTTTGACTTTAATTTAATTCAATGAGCTTCGTTGAAAGCATTTGACTTTCATTCTATTCAAAAAGCTTTGTTTGATATGTTTGACTTTCATTTGATTTAAAAAGCATTGTATGAATGTGGTTGACTTTCATTTGATTCACAATATTTGTTTGAATGTGTTTTACTTTAATTTGATTCAATTGGCTTCATTTAGTGCATTTTACTTTCATTCAACTCAAAAAGCTTTGTTTGAATGTGTTTGACTTTCATTTGATTCAAAAAGACTTGTCTGAATGTTTTTTAGTTTCATTTAATACAATTAGCTTCGTTGAATTCGTTTGACTTTTATTCGATTAAAAAAGCTTTGTTTGAATGTGTTTGACTTTTATTTGATTCAAAAAGCATTGTTTGAATGTCTTTGAATTTTCTTTGATTTCGAAAGCTTTGTTTAAATGTGTTTGACTTTCATTTATTCAATTAGCTTCGTTAAATGCGTTTGACTTTCATTGGATTCAAAACGTTTTCTTTGAATGTGTTTGACTTTCACATGATTCTTAAAGCTTTGTTTGAATGTGTCTGATTCATTTGATTCAAAAAGCTTTGTTTGAATATGTTTGAATGTGTTTGACTTTCATTTGATTCAAAAAGATTAGTTTAAATGTGTTTTAATTTCATTTTATTCAAAAAGCTTTGTTTGAATGTATTTGACTCTCATTTCATTGTAAAAGATTTGTTTTAATGTGTTAAATTAAACTTTCATTTCATTTAAAAACCTTTGTTTGAATGTGTTTGACTTTCATTTTATTCAAAAAGCTTAGTTTAAGTGTTTTTTAATTTCATTTCATTCAAAAAGCTTTGTTTGAATGTATTTGACTCTCTTTTGATTGAAAAAGCTTTATTTTAATATGTTTTACTTTCTTTCATTTGAAAAACTTTGTTTGATTTCACTTGACTTTTATTCGATTCAAAAAGCTTTGTTAGAATGTGTTTGACTTTCATTTCATTCAAAACGCTTTGTTTGAGTGCGTTTGACTTTAATTTAATTCAATGAGCTTCGTTGAAAGCATTTGACTTTCATTCTATTCAAAAAGCTTTGTTTGATATGTTTGACTTTCATTTGATTTAAAAAGCATTGTATGAATGTGGTTGACTTTCATTTGATTCAAAATATTTGTTTGAATGTGTTTTAATTTAATTTGATTCAATTGGCTTCATTTAGTGCATTTTACTTTCATTCAACTCAAAAAGCTTTGTTTGAATGTGTTTGACTTTCATTTGATTCAAAAAGACTTGTCTGAATGTTTTTTAGTTTCATTTAATACAATTAGCTTCGTTGAATTCGTTTGACTTTTATTCGATTAAAAAAGCTTTGTTTGAATGTGTTTGACTTTTATTTGATTCAAAAAGCATTGTTTGAATGTCTTTGAATTTTCTTTGATTTCGAAAGCTTTGTTTAAATGTGTTTGACTTTCATTTATTCAATTAGCTTCGTTAAATGCGTTTGACTTTCATTGGATTCAAAACGTTTTCTTTGAATGTGTTTGACTTTCACATGATTCTTAAAGCTTTGTTTGAATGTGTCTGATTCATTTGATTCAAAAAGCTTTGTTTGAATATGTTTGAATGTGTTTGACTTTCATTTGATTCAAAAAGATTAGTTTAAATGTGTTTTAATTTCATTTTATTCAAAAAGCTTTGTTTGAATGTATTTGACTCTCATTTCATTGAAAAAGATTTGTTTTAATGTGTTAAATTAAACTTTCATTTCATTTAAAAACCTTTGTTTGAATGTGTTTGACTTTCATTTTATTCAAAAAGCTTAGTTTAAGTGTTTTTTAATTTCATTTCATTCAAAAAGCTTTGTTTGAATGTATTTGACTCTCTTTTGATTGAAAAAGCTTTATTTTAATATGTTTTACTTTCTTTCATTTGAAAAACTTTGTTTGATTTCACTTGACTTTTATTCGATTCAAAAAGCTTTGTTAGAATGTGTTTGACTTTCATTTCATTCAAAACGCTTTGTTTGAGTGCGTTTGACTTTAATTTAATTCAATGAGCTTCGTTGAAAGCATTTGACTTTCATTCTATTCAAAAAGCTTTGTTTGATATGTTTGACTTTCATTTGATTTAAAAAGCATTGTATGAATGTGGTTGACTTTCATTTGATTCACAATATTTGTTTGAATGTGTTTTACTTTAATTTGATTCAATTGGCTTCATTTAGTGCATTTTACTTTCATTCAACTCAAAAAGCTTTGTTTGAATGTGTTTGACTTTCATTTGATTCAAAAAGACTTGTCTGAATGTTTTTTAGTTTCATTTAATACAATTAGCTTCGTTGAATTCGTTTGACTTTTATTCGATTAAAAAAGCTTTGTTTGAATGTGTTTGACTTTTATTTGATTCAAAAAGCATTGTTTGAATGTCTTTGAATTTTCTTTGATTTCGAAAGCTTTGTTTAAATGTGTTTGACTTTCATTTATTCAATTAGCTTCGTTAAATGCGTTTGACTTTCATTGGATTCAAAACGTTTTCTTTGAATGTGTTTGACTTTCACATGATTCTTAAAGCTTTGTTTGAATGTGTCTGATTCATTTGATTCAAAAAGCTTTGTTTGAATATGTTTGAATGTGTTTGACTTTCATTTGATTCAAAAAGATTAGTTTAAATGTGTTTTAATTTCATTTTATTCAAAAAGCTTTGTTTGAATGTATTTGACTCTCATTTCATTGAAAAAGATTTGTTTTAATGTGTTAAATTAAACTTTCATTTCATTTAAAAACCTTTGTTTGAATGTGTTTGACTTTCATTTTATTCAAAAAGCTTAGTTTAAGTGTTTTTTAATTTCATTTCATTCAAAAAGCTTTGTTTGAATGTATTTGACTCTCTTTTGATTGAAAAAGCTTTATTTTAATATGTTTTACTTTCTTTCATTTGAAAAACTTT
The DNA here is from genome assembly GCF_001683475.1 of Chenopodium quinoa. Classification (NCBI taxonomy): domain Eukaryota; kingdom Viridiplantae; phylum Streptophyta; class Magnoliopsida; order Caryophyllales; family Amaranthaceae; genus Chenopodium; species Chenopodium quinoa. The sequence goes on from NW_018743612.1 coordinate 22,747, forward strand.
GTTTGATTTCACTTGACTTTTATTCGATTCAAAAAGCTTTGTTAGAATGTGTTTGACTTTCATTTCATTCAAAACGCTTTGTTTGAGTGCGTTTGACTTTAATTTAATTCAATGAGCTTCGTTGAAAGCATTTGACTTTCATTCTATTCAAAAAGCTTTGTTTGATATGTTTGACTTTCATTTGATTTAAAAAGCATTGTATGAATGTGGTTGACTTTCATTTGATTCAAAATATTTGTTTGAATGTGTTTTACTTTAATTTGATTCAATTGGCTTCATTTAGTGCATTTTACTTTCATTCAACTCAAAAAGCTTTGTTTGAATGTGTTTGACTTTCATTTGATTCAAAAAGACTTGTCTGAATGTTTTTTAGTTTCATTTAATACAATTAGCTTCGTTGAATTCGTTTGACTTTTATTCGATTAAAAAAGCTTTGTTTGAATGTGTTTGACTTTTATTTGATTCAAAAAGCATTGTTTGAATGTCTTTGAATTTTCTTTGATTTCGAAAGCTTTGTTTAAATGTGTTTGACTTTCATTTATTCAATTAGCTTCGTTAAATGCGTTTGACTTTCATTGGATTCAAAACGTTTTCTTTGAATGTGTTTGACTTTCACATGATTCTTAAAGCTTTGTTTGAATGTGTCTGATTCATTTGATTCAAAAAGCTTTGTTTGAATATGTTTGAATGTGTTTGACTTTCATTTGATTCAAAAAGATTAGTTTAAATGTGTTTTAATTTCATTTTATTCAAAAAGCTTTGTTTGAATGTATTTGACTCTCATTTCATTGAAAAAGATTTGTTTTAATGTGTTAAATTAAACTTTCATTTCATTTAAAAACCTTTGTTTGAATGTGTTTGACTTTCATTTTATTCAAAAAGCTTAGTTTAAGTGTTTTTTAATTTCATTTCATTCAAAAAGCTTTGTTTGAATGTATTTGACTCTCTTTTGATTGAAAAAGCTTTATTTTAATATGTTTTACTTTCTTTCATTTGAAAAACTTTGTTTGATTTCACTTGACTTTTATTCGATTCAAAAAGCTTTGTTAGAATGTGTTTGACTTTCATTTCATTCAAAACGCTTTGTTTGAGTGCGTTTGACTTTAATTTAATTCAATGAGCTTCGTTGAAAGCATTTGACTTTCATTCTATTCAAAAAGCTTTGTTTGATATGTTTGACTTTCATTTGATTTAAAAAGCATTGTATGAATGTGGTTGACTTTCATTTGATTCAAAATATTTGTTTGAATATGTTTTACTTTAATTTGATTCAATTGGCTTCATTTAGTGCATTTTACTTTCATTCAACTCAAAAAGTTTTGTTTGAATGTGTTTGACTTTCATTTGATTCAAAAAGACTTGTCTGAATGTTTTTTAGTTTCATTTAATACAATTAGCTTCGTTGAATTCGTTTGACTTTTATTCGATTAAAAAAGCTTTGTTTGAATGTGTTTGACTTTTATTTGATTCAAAAAGCATAATTTGAATGTCTTTGAATTTTCTTTGATTTCGAAAGCTTTGTTTAAATGTGTTTGACTTTCATTTATTCAATTAGCTTCGTTAAATGCGTTTGACTTTCATTGGATTCAAAACGTTTTCTTTGAATGTGTTTGACTTTCACATGATTCTTAAAGCTTTGTTTGAATGTGTCTGATTCATTTGATTCAAAAAGCTTTGTTTGAATATGTTTGAATGTGTTTGACTTTCATTTGATTCAAAAAGATTAGTTTAAATGTGTTTTAATTTCATTTTATTCAAAAAGCTTTGTTTGAATGTATTTGACTCTCATTTCATTGAAAAAGATTTGTTTTAATGTGTTAAATTAAACTTTCATTTCATTTAAAAACCTTTGTTTGAATGTGTTTGACTTTCATTTTATTCAAAAAGCTTAGTTTAAGTGTTTTTTAATTTCATTTCATTCAAAAAGCTTTGTTTGAATATATTTGACTCTCTTTTGATTGAAAAAGCTTTATTTTAATATGTTTTACTTTCTTTCATTTGAAAAACTTTGTTTGATTTCACTTGACTTTTATTCGATTCAAAAAGCTTTGTTAGAATGTGTTTGACTTTCATTTGATTCAAAACGCTTTGTTTGAGTGCGTTTGACTTTAATTTAATTCAAAGAGCTTCGTTGAAAGCATTTGACTTTCATTCTATTCAAAAAGCTTTGTTTGATATGTTTTGACTTTCATTTGATTTAAAAAGCATTGTATGAATGTGGTTGACTTTCATTTGATTCACAATATTTTTTTGAATGTGTTTTACTTTAATTTGATTCAATTGGCTTCATTTAGTGCATTTTACTTTCATTCAACTCAAAAATCTTTGTTAGAATGTGTTTGACTTTCATTTGATTCAAAAAGACTTGTCTGAATTTTTTTGAGTTTCATTTAAAACAATTAGCTTTGTTGAATTCGTTTGACTTTTATTCGATTAAAAAATCTTTGTTTGAATGTGTTTGACTTTTATTTGATTCAAAAAGCATTGTTTGAATGTCTTTGAATTTTCTTTAATTTCAAAAGCTTTGTTTAAATGTGTTTGACTTTCATTTGATTCAATGAGCTTCGTTGAAAGCATTTGACTTTCATTCTATTCAAAAAGCTTTGTTTGATATGTTTGACTTTCATTTGATTTAAAAAGCATTGTATGAATGTGGTTGACTTTCATTTGATTCAAAATATTTGTTTAAATGTGTTTTACTTTAATTTGATTCAATTGGCTTCATTTAGTGCATTTGACTTTCATTCAACTCAAAAAGCTTTGTTTGAATGTGTTTGACTTTCATTTGATTCAAAAAGACTTGTCTGAATGTTTTTGAGATTCATTTAATACAATTATCTTCATTGAATTCGTTTGACTTTTATTCGATTAAAAAAGCTTTGTTTGAATGTGTTTGACTTTTGTTTGATTCAAAAAGCATTGTTTGAATGTCTTTGAATTTTCTTTGATTTCGAAAGCTTTGTTTAAATGTGTTTGACTTGCATTGATTCAATTAGCTTCGTTAAATGCGTTTGACTTTCATTGGATTCAAAACGTTTTGTTTGAATGTGTTTGACTTTCATATGATTCTTAAAGCTTTGTTTGAATGTGGTTGACTTTCATTTGATTCAAAATATTTGTTTTAATGTGTTTTACTTTAATTTGATTCAATTGGCTTCATTTAGTGCATTTGACTTTCATTCAACTCAAAAATCTTTGTTAGAATGTGTTTGACTTTCATTTGATTCAAAAAGACTTGTCTGAATTTTTTTGAGTTTCATTTAAAACAATTAGCTTTGTTGAATTCGTTTGACTTTTATTCGATTAAAAAATCTTTGTTTGAATGTGTTTGACTTTTATTTGATTCAAAAAGCATTGTTTGAATGTCTTTGAATTTTCTTTGATTTCAAAAGCTTTGTTTAAATGTGTTTGACTTTCATTTATTCAATTAGCTTCGTTAAATGCGTTTGACTTTCATTGGATTCAAAACGTTTTCTTTGAATGTGTTTGACTTTCACATGATTCTTAAAGCTTTGTTTGAATGTGTCTGATTCATTTGATTCAAAAAGCTTTGTTTGAATATGTTTGAATGTGTTTGACTTTCATTTGATTCAAAAAGCTTAGTTTAAATGTGTTTTAATTTCATTTTATTCAAAAAGCTTTGTTTGAATGTATGTGACTCTCATTTCATAGAAAAAGATTTGTTTTAATGTGTTAAATTAAACTTTCATTTCATTTAAAAACCTTTGTTTGAATGTGTTTGACTTTCATTTTATTTAAAAAGCTTAGTTTAAGTGTTTTTTAATTTCATTTCATTCAAAAAGCTTTGTTTGAATGTATTTGACTCTCTTTCGATTGAAAAAGCTTTATTTTAATATGTTTTACTTTCTTTCATTTGAAAAACTTTGTTTGATTACACTTGACTTTTATTCGATTCAAAAAGCTTTGTTAGAATGTGTTTGACTTTCATTTGATTCAAAACGCTTTGTTTGAGTGCGTTTGACTTTAATTTAATTCAATGAGCTTCCTTGAAAGCATTTGACTTTCATTCTATTCAAAAAGCTTTGTTTGATATGTTTGACTTTCATTTGATTTAAAAAGCATTGTATGAATGTGGTTGACTTTCATTTGATTCAAAATATTTGTTTGAATGTGTTTTACTTTAATTTGATTCAATTGGCTTCATTTAGTGCATTTTACTTTCATTCAACTCAAAAAGCTTTGTTTGAATGTGTTTGACTTTCATTTGATTCAAAAAGACTTGTTTGAATGTTTTTTAGTTTCATTTAATACAATTAGCTTCGTTGAATTCGTTTGACTTTTATTCGATTAAAAAAGCTTTGTTTGAATGTGTTTGACTTTTATTTGATTCAAAAAGCATTGTTTGAATGTCTTTGAATTTTCTTTGATTTCGAAAGCTTTGTTTAAATGTGTTTGACTTTCATTTATTCAATTAGCTTCGTTAAATGCGTTTGACTTTCATTGGATTCAAAACGTTTTCTTTGAATGTGTTTGACTTTCACATGATTCTTAAAGCTTTGTTTGAATGTGTCTGATTCATTTGATTCAAAAAGCTTTGTTTGAATATGTTTGAATGTGTTTGACTTTCATTTGATTCAAAAAGCTTAGTTTAAATGTGTTTTAATTTCATTTTATTCAAAAAGCTTTGTTTGAATGTATTTGACTCTCATTTCATTGAAAAAGATTTGTTTTAATGTGTTAAATTAAACTTTCATTTCATTCAAAAAACCTTTGTTTGAATGTGTTTGACTTTCATTTTATTCAAAAAGCTTAGTTTAAGTGTTTTTTAATTTCATTTCATTCAAAAAGCTTTGTTTGAATGTATTTGACTCTCTTTTGATTGAAAAAGCTTTATTTTAATATGTTTTACTTTCTTTCATTTGAAAAACTTTGTTTGATTTCACTTGACTTTTATTCGATTCAAAAAGCTTTGTTAGAATGTGTTTGACTTTCATTTCATTCAAAACGCTTTGTTTGAGTGCGTTTGACTTTAATTTAATTCAATGAGCTTCGTTGAAAGCATTTGACTTTCATTCTATTCAAAAAGCTTTGTTTGATATGTTTGACTTTCATTTGATTTAAAAAGCATTGTATGAATGTGGTTGACTTTCATTTGATTCAAAATATTTGTTTGAATGTGTTTTACTTTAATTTGATTCAATTGGCTTCATTTAGTGCATTTTACTTTCATTCAACTCAAAAAGCTTTGTTTGAATGTGTTTGACTTTCATTTGATTCAAAAAGACTTGTCTGAATGTTTTTTAGTTTCATTTAATACAATTAGCTTCGTTGAATTCGTTTGACTTTTATTCGATTAAAAAAGCTTTGTTTGAATGTGTTTGACTTTTATTTGATTCAAAAAGCATTGTTTGAATGTCTTTGAATTTTCTTTGATTTCGAAAGCTTTGTTTAAATGTGTTTGACTTTCATTTATTCAATTAGCTTCGTTAAATGCGTTTGACTTTCATTGGATTCAAAACGTTTTCTTTGAATGTGTTTGACTTTCACATGATTCTTAAAGCTTTGTTTGAATGTGTCTGGTTCATTTGATTCAAAAAGCTTTGTTTGAATATGTTTGAATGTGTTTGACTTTCATTTGATTCAAAAAGATTAGTTTAAATGTGTTTTAATTTCATTTTATTCAAAAAGCTTTGTTTGAATGTATTTGACTCTCATTTCATTGAAAAAGATTTGTTTTAATGTGTTAAATTAAACTTTCATTTCATTTAAAAAACCTTTGTTTGAATGTGTTTGACTTTCATTTTATTCAAAAAGCTTAGTTTAAGTGTTTTTTAATTTCATTTCATTCAAAAAGCTTTGTTTGAATGTATTTGACTCTCTTTTGATTGAAAAAGCTTTATTTTAATATGTTTTACTTTCTTTCATTTGAAAAACTTTGTTTGATTTCACTTGACTTTTATTCGATTCAAAAAGCTTTGTTAGAATGTGTTTGACTTTCATTTCATTCAAAACGCTTTGTTTGAGTGCGTTTGACTTTAATTTAATTCAATGAGCTTCGTTGAAAGCATTTGACTTTCATTCTATTCAAAAAGCTTTGTTTGATATGTTTGACTTTCATTTGATTTAAAAAAGCATTGTATGAATGTGGTTGACTTTCATTTGATTCAAAATATTTGTTTGAATATGTTTTACTTTAATTTGATTCAATTGGCTTCATTTAGTGCATTTTACTTTCATTCAACTCAAAAAGTTTTGTTTGAATGTGTTTGACTTTCATTTGATTCAAAAAGACTTGTCTGAATGTTTTTTAGTTTCATTTAATACAATTAGCTTCGTTGAATTCGTTTGACTTTTATTCGATTAAAAAAGCTTTGTTTGAATGTGTTTGACTTTTATTTGATTCAAAAAGCATAATTTGAATGTCTTTGAATTTTCTTTGATTTCGAAAGCTTTGTTTAAATGTGTTTGACTTTCATTTATTCAATTAGCTTCGTTAAATGCGTTTGACTTTCATTGGATTCAAAACGTTTTCTTTGAATGTGTTTTGACTTTCACATGATTCTTAAAGCTTTGTTTGAATGTGTCTGATTCATTTGATTCAAAAAGCTTTGTTTGAATATGTTTGAATGTGTTTGACTTTCATTTGATTCAAAAAGATTAGTTTAAATGTGTTTTAATTTCATTTTATTCAAAAAGCTTTGTTTGAATGTATTTGACTCTCATTTCATTGAAAAAGATTTGTTTTAATGTGTTAAATTAAACTTTCATTTCATTTAAAAAACCTTTGTTTGAATGTGTTTGACTTTCATTTTTATTCAAAAAGCTTAGTTTAAAGTGTTTTTTAATTTCATTTCATTCAAAAAGCTTTGTTTGAATGTATTTGACTCTCTTTTGATTGAAAAAGCTTTATTTTAATATGTTTTACTTTCTTTCATTTGAAAAACTTTGTTTTGATTTCACTTGACTTTTATTCGATTCAAAAAGCTTTGTTAGAATGTGTTTGACTTTCATTTGATTCAAAACGCTTTGTTTGAGTGCGTTTGACTTTAATTTAATTCAAAGAGCTTCGTTGAAAGCATTTGACTTTCATTCTATTCAAAAAGCTTTGTTTGATATGTTTGACTTTCATTTGATTTAAAAAGCATTGTATGAATGTGGTTGACTTTCATTTGATTCACAATATTTTTTTGAATGTGTTTTACTTTAATTTGATTCAATTGGCTTCATTTAGTGCATTTTTACTTTCATTCAACTCAAAAATCTTTGTTAGAATGTGTTTGACTTTCATTTGATTCAAAAAGACTTGTCTGAATTTTTTTGAGTTTCATTTTAAAACAATTAGCTTTGTTGAATTCGTTTTGACTTTTATTTCGATTAAAAAATCTTTGTTTGAATGTGTTTGACTTTTATTTGATTCAAAAAAGCATTGTTTGAATGTCTTTGAATTTTCTTTAATTTCAAAAGCTTTGTTTAAATGTGTTTGACTTTCATTTGATTCAATGAGCTTCGTTGAAAGCATTTGACTTTCATTCTATTCAAAAAGCTTTGTTTGATATGTTTTGACTTTCATTTGATTTAAAAAGCATTGTATGAATGTGGTTGACTTTCATTTGATTCAAAATATTTGTTTAAATGTGTTTTACTTTAATTTGATTCAATTGGCTTCATTTAGTGCATTTGACTTTCATTCAACTCAAAAAGCTTTGTTTGAATGTGTTTGACTTTCATTTGATTCAAAAAGACTTGTCTGAATGTTTTTGAGATTCATTTAATACAATTATCTTCATTGAATTCGTTTGACTTTTATTCGATTAAAAAAGCTTTGTTTGAATGTGTTTGACTTTTGTTTGATTCAAAAAGCATTGTTTGAATGTCTTTGAATTTTCTTTGATTTCGAAAGCTTTGTTTAAATGTGTTTGACTTTCATTGATTCAATTAGCTTCGTTAATGCGTTTGACTTTCAATGGATTCAAAACGTTTTGTTTGAATGTGTTTGACTTTCATATGATTCTTAAAGCTTTGTTTGAATGTGGTTGACTTTCATTTGATTCAAAATATTTGTTTTAATGTGTTTTACTTTAATTTGATTCAATTGGCTTCATTTAGTGCATTTGACTTTCATTCAACTCAAAATCTTTGTTAGAATGTGTTTGACTTTCATTTGATTCAAAAAGACTTGTTCTGAATTTTTTTTGAGTTTCATTTAAAACAATTAGCTTTGTTGAATTCGTTTGACTTTT